>NC_052508.1:60683174-60724139 GCF_014356525.2 Nilaparvata lugens | reverse complement strand
AGATGAACATGAGAAGCGAAGAGAAGAACGGAAAAGAAGGAGTGGAAGAAAGATAACAAGATTCAGGATATGTTTTCGGTTTAAGAAGAAAGAGGAGTTGAATATGGATGGAATGACCAGTAAAAAATATGAAATTAGAAGAGAATTGAGTAGATTGAAGAATATAGTGTATGAAAGGAAGAACAAGAAAATGAGTAATAGAACAGGAGGAAAAACATAGGTATAGTAGTATAGGTATATAAAAGTATAGGTAGCAGGATAACAATGCATTGGAAGATTGATAAAAGTGTAGAAGAGGAGAAATAAAATTACGTATCTGTGATATATTATGTAAGTCATCTGTAGTCTTTATAAAACATATAAATATAAGTACCAAGTTATTATATTGTCAATTAAAAATTCACCAAGTACTTCCTTGAAAGATAATTTAAAATTGATGGATAATTTAATTGGAAGATTAATATAAATCAATTAAAAAATTAATTGAAGATAGTATGTTATGGAATACAGAAATTATACTTTGTTACTGATATACTGATTCATATTTTGCCTAGATTGGAATGCAGGAAAATAATCACAAGAATTCTGCTATTTAATTAGTAAGAACTTTTATTTCCCTACAATGAACTGAGGATTTTTATTTATATACTCAATTCGGAGGGTTTTCACTTCTATTAAGTATTATGTGTATGTGTTACCCTGTTGGTGTTTTACAATTTAATTGTAAAATACAAATTGAGATAAGCAACTGTAATATGCGTATATTATCCAGCAAATGACTGTTGTTATGATCAAATTTTATTAACTGTTGCATCAAATTACATCCAATTGTAATTCTGTTCAATAATCATCAAGAGCTTCCTTTGCTTTTTAAAGACTAAAATCTCGAGAATTGCGATATGACTGATTTGAACTGAATTTTTCTAGTATTGTATATTAGAATATAAGTTAAATTAATGGTCTAATTTTTCAAGACTTATGTATCTTTTGTTTCTAATTCGTTGAGTAATGTCAAAATTCAATGTAGGGTAAATGAGTTATTGAAAAATGAATCTTGTCATGATATAATAAACATTTATACCTGATTCGTAAATTTTATGAAATTTAAGGGGTAAATTGTGAGATATGTGCCATCTTGAATGTTTTACCGTAAATCATAATCAAGCACTCAGAATAACTAAGTGAAACTCGTTCTTTTGTGAGATTCACTCCAAATTGTCTGCATCAATTGAATTGGAAGCATTGATTACTGACAGATGTGGGAATGCTGACGGTTTGAAGTGAATTCCACTTCAGGGGCTAGTAGCCCCTCCTCCTCAGGAGATTGAGAATTACAGTAAGGCTCACGTGAAAGTGCTAACGTTGGTTGATGTTATTCAGCTCAGTGTTCAATACAGTTTACTTGGCGTAAATATTCTTTGATTCGAAAAAATATTAATAATGATATTGGTTGTTTAATAAACCAGTATTTATTTTATTCAAATCCTCTGTATTTGGATAATTTTATATAATGGGTAAATCTAACATTGCATTTTTAAAAATATGATTGAAATTTTGTAATGATTCAGAAGTATGATGAGAGAGAAAAACGTGACAAATAACTCATTTTAATTTTAACCGTATGTTTGATGGGACCATTATTTTTGGCGATATGTTTGTTAATTTTACATTTTTTTCAATCGATAAACAACTGAATATTGATAGAATTATTTATTCCATAGTCTCGACTCTAGTATCAGTGTCAATTATTAATTTATTAACAGTATTCATGATTTTTTTGGTTCATTTTTCAGAGATCTCTTAGTAATATTTATGTCGTTTTGCAAAATAAATTTATTCACAAGAGAAACATGAAATATCTAGTCTTCAATCATTCCAAAGATCCTAACCCTCTGATCTTATACTATTATGTCTGATTTAACTTTTTATGCTTTTTAATGAGTGCGTGGGTGATTGATGAGATGATCAAACTTCCATGCCACCGGCAGGATTTGAACCCTCGACCAGGTTGCTCTAACAGACTGAAGCCACAATCACCGTGTCACTCGCCAAATGTCTCACCGAATGGCCAACGTGAGCGCCTCGCGTTCGTCTTTCTATACACCCCCATCAAAATCAGTGGTAGCGAGCCACTCACCTTCGCTCGAAAAACTGTTTGTTCCCTGAAATAAGTGGATACATAGTCATGCGTCAGTTAGATAACATACTGGAGGCTACAGGAAAACCTCCAAACCTAGAAAATTATACCCCCCTGACACCACCCCCCCACATTTTTGGGACATATTTCAATTTGCTTCGCACAAAAAAATTATCAAAAGCTTTTTTGTTCAGCTCGCCAAGATTAGAACATATCCATGGATAAATCTCGACCTAATTTGAAAGAGAGGGATCAATTTCAAATATTTTTTTTTAAATCGCAGATAAAACTGTGCATCTCACAATGTTGTAAACTATCTCGTTGGAAAGAGAACACAGAGTAGGTACCAGGAAAACCTCCAAACCAGTAGATATTTTATTCAATGAGGGCTGGGGGTCCAAATATTCGAAAAATTTAAATTTACAGCAATTTCAAGGACATAATAGGATTCCGAAGCCAAGAATGCTAGTGTAGAAAAAGTCAAAAGGTAGGGCGCCAGGGTCCACTTTGGAATTTTACCCAATTCTTTTAAAACTTTCTTTTTCTCCTAGATAATTGGATAAATGATTTGTATTGTGTTTCTCCCACTACCTCCGTAAGCGTAAACAGAGGTAGTGTCTCTTCTCGATCGCCTTTACATGCAGTTGAAACATTTGGAATTTGGAAACAATATGAAGTTTGCAAATATTCACCACTCAAATTTTTCAACTTTTAAACCGCTCATTTTACACAAAAATTGAACTGGACTTTTTTTGTTTAGAATCGTGAGATACCTGGATTTCCATAATTTAATTTCGACCGGGTCGGCATAGGTGGGTCGGGGTTACCGACTTTTTTCAAAAAAATTGTAGCCAAAACTGTAATTGTTAGGTACTTGATTATGTTACTAAAATATGAAAATTGTTCAAATTCTGGGGGGTATCAGGGCCCCAACAATTTATCCCCTCTCAATCTGAATCCTTCTCCAACCCTTTTTTTGCAACACACTTCTTGATTTGGTATATTATTGTCATTGTTTTTTTCCGTTTTCTCACTTTAAGTACTCTATTGTTATTATTTAAATCTACTTTTGGCGTCTACTAGACCTGGTAGCGGCTACTGAAAATCGGTTTATTATCCCTGTGAGGAGGGATTCGGACGGGACGTTGCTAATTGTATCCTGCCAAGAGGTGGAATCATATTTTTTTAATGGGTCACAATTTATCAACTTCGTTAATTCACTCATACATACAGCTGAATGGAATGAACGGACTGGAATAATTGGAGTGATTTGAAAATATAAAATATTAGGGCCAGTTTCTGAGCTCGGGATTTAGCTAAGTTCTAGAATTTAAACAACTGGAGTCAGAAAATTGGCTTTCCGAAACGGGGCGTCGTCGTAGTCCACGTTTAAATTAAATTTTGAAAAACTATAAAATTGAACACAAAATAAAATAAAGAGAAAATAGTGTAAAGTTTCAGCTACCTATTTTGAATTATTTAGAAATGTATCATTTCGTCAAGGCAATAAACGTCTCCAATAATTATAGAAATGAGAAAATGAAGATTAGCATAAAAACTACGAATACGCCCTTTTTCGGAAAGCCAATTTCTGGCTCCAGCTGTTTAAAGTCTAGAACTTAGCTAAATCCCGAGCTCGAAAATGAGCCCTTGAATTTACTTGACGAACAAGTGGAAATGTGGCAGCACATCCACCAGAGACGGCACTCTTATTTTAAGGGACGTGAGTTTTTTTGTCTTATTTACAATTGCATAGATATAACTGTGATTAATTATTTTGAATTTGAAGTTGCAATGGGCATTGAGATTTTATTCAATAATTTTATAGAAGATGTCGATATAAAAAACTAAAATATAATTTTTTAAACAATAAATAAAGAGCGCAAATGATTTATACGTTATTAAGAATTAAAATTTTTATGATAGTCTGTTTTCCTATTTTTTGTGGAAGTTTTTTACTGAACGTGTTCCTCGAAAGAGCGGGTACAGTATGTGAAATAATGATGATGTGGATATGGAAAGGATATAATATATCAATATTTTTGATGGATATGATATAATATTATTCCAAGGTGGGGTTCGATTATTAAGCAGAGCCAGTTCAAGTGCGGTCATTGGTTTAAAGGAGTACGGTAGCAGCCTTGAATCTTTCATCGTTTTGAGCGATAAGATACAATATATTGTATAATAACTGCATTCTATATTGTAGGCCCATACAGGTAGGCTATATAATTAGGTGCATAATATTTTTTTAAATAGAAATCTAAAAAAGCATAGTTAATTATTTGATACTTGACACAAGAAAGTACCGGAGCTATGCTCCGGGAGGGTATGGAATGCCTCCCATGTGGAAGGGAGTATACTGTAGTCTTCCCCCGGGAAATTTTTTTCTTTATTTAATAAAATTGGCCAATTTGTATCAATTTTGATTACTATTCAAACGAAATTTTTCCTGTGTCAGGTTTAAATAAAAATCATCAGCATTAGGTCAATAGTATTTTATATCATGATGACGATTCATTTTCATGTTTCAGTTTTAGTTGAAAGACAGCAAACATAACATATACAGGATTAGAATAGGATTTAAATTCTCTTAAATGTATTAACTGGGATGAAATTAAACTGCTGAATATATGCCTAGGTAGAGGTAGGTACTAATATTGTTCAGCTCTGTTGTGCACCGGTTTAAATCTAGCACTGCTTGGCAGTAATATTCATGAAAAAAATCCTCATAATATTACTGAAAACGGAATGAAATAAAAATTCTCATTGCAAGTAAGTAGTTACCTATATAGCTTTCAAAATGTTTCATCAATTTACCGACTACTGACATGAATCGACTATTTTTCTTTGCCATTTTCAATTAATTAAGTTACTGTAATTGAAAAATTAATCAATATTATAATCAAACATTTCAATAAATTACTTAAGAATTTCATTGATTCTATCAATTTTGATGGCCATATAAGGAGAAGTGAATATATACGGTAACTTTGTTTCCATATTGCAATTATTATTTTTAAAATGTAATGTTATTTATTTACTTGCTTAGATCTTTCTAATTTTCAATTCAACAATATGCTGGATAAATAAGGAAGGATATTATTTATCTAGGAATTAGTCACCATCATTCAATTTTATTTGATGAAGTAGGCTAAGTTTTGTAGCTTGATGAAAAATAATAATCGAACCTGGCATTTGAAAAATCTCAATAATTATCAAAAGATAAATTTGTCAGTCAAATCATATTTTTTGTTCATTTCAGCATGGTCGTAACAGCATACTTTATTGCTTGATTTTTCAAATGACAGGTTCGACTATTAATTTTTCATCAAGCTACAAAACTTAGCCTACTTCATCAAATAAAATCTCGTAATTCATCCATCAAACAAATTTATTCCTAGTAAATTAATATAATTCGCAATGTATGAATCTCGTGATTGAAATTAAAAATTCGCGGTTAAGTAGGAATAGGAAGTGATAAAAAGGTAACAGCTAACAAGAACTGCTATCCATCCGCTACAGTAGCGGTTACCAGGTTTAGTTGGTAGCTCTGTCTTATCACTGTTTCCGACACCAAAGTCTGCTAGTGAAATCCGCGTTTCTTAGGCGACTCGCTTTGAAAACGACCATTTGACTGGACTATATTTTAGGGACGATGAGTTTCGGCTTTTAAATAGCAAAAATGTTAATATTATTTGAAATTTGTTGAACATTTTCTTATTATAAGCACAAATTAATAAATACAAGTTTCAATATAATCGCACATTTGAGACATTGCATCTACGAATGACACCTGTTTTGTGTTTTCATGCTATCATTTACGACGTATTATTTCAGTAAATAAACGCAAAATCATAAATTAATCTTCTTCAGATATTATTGGGAAATTTATTGAGAAGCAATTCAGTTTATATAATAATTATAAAATTATTGATATATTGAAATGTGTTAGTATATAGAAGGTCCTGGTTGAGCTATGTTGGCGGCCTGAATATCATAAGGAATCGCGGCAAAGATTCCCCAAAACATGGTAAACGACATTAGTCATACCTAACCTCAAACTAGCATTGATCTAAACAGGACGTGGTTTTCAACATTTTTATATTATTGTTTCTATCAAAAGTGATTTATTTAGATGTACTGAATTGAGATAATACTTGAACAAGTAATGTAAAATATAATCATAAGAATATTATAACTTCAATATCTTTATTTGTGTGTGGAATTATCAGAATTCTCTATTAGTTGTGAGAACAAGGAAATTTTGGTTTTATCAGTAGTTATATTTAGGTTTTTTGTTATTTCGTCTTTATAAGTTTATGCATTTTTAGTTAGATTCAACTTACAAACAACTTGATTTAATAGTTTTAAGATGATATAAATTGGCAACAATGAACGTAATTGACTATTTCAACCGAGAATACAATGGACGTCGTAAGTATTTGACATAATATAAGTAAACTGATTATTAATTTATTATTGTTATTCACGTAATATAGTTTATTGCATTGATTAATCCAACTTTCTGTAAAATAAATCAATCAGTTCTAAACATTTCAAACATTATAGTTGTATAATAGTTAATAGTTGTTTAGACTTTTATTAAATTAGCACGCACACTTAACAATACTTAGAATTTACTTCTTTCCCAGTAAACTACATTTAATAGAATAGAATAAAGTTATTTTTAAATAAAACATATATTTTCGAATTAATTTTTTTTTTATTATTTGCCCTCTAAAAAAGTACGTTATCAAGTAATTTGAGATGTTAATTTCTAAATTGTTTTCAATAACATTAAGATGTTTCATTGTTTCAGCTTCAACTTTGGGTGTCGATTTAGTATTAAAAAGACTGACAGTTGAACCCTTGAATACGTTAAAAGACTTTGATGTTTGGGATTCTGCCACTTGCAAATTTTGTAAAACACCGGGCAATGAAGATTATTTTGCAGTTGTAAATGAGGCAGGAAATGCTGCCATTGTAGACACCAAGGATAATTCCGATTTGATTCCTGAAATTGGTAAGTACTAAGTATCAGTATTAGTTTCCTCGTACATGTTATTTTTCTTATTTATCACGTTTCAATATTTTAGACCGCTAAGCCTATGTCTTATTTACTTGATAAATCCTTCGTCGTTGTTTGGGAAGACCAAACATACTGTGACAAGGAAAACTTTGGGTACTTCCCCTTCGACTCTGTTAAGGTAGTGGACCTCATTGGAACTCCTCCAGTTCCTTCTTTATCACGCGTTTAAACATCATTTTCCATTAACCTTTACAATTCAAGTGCTGCTATGATAAAGCTTTTTTGAGGTCCCCGTCGATCTGCTACGGGGTCTAAATCACCAAGTTCCCTGCATATCGAGTTTTGTAAACATGCACATTACTCCTTTTCTTCAGATTGTCCACTTTGCATTTTACATTCAGGATTCAGGATCTATCCTCATTAAGTTTCAGTCGATTTGTCAGGAACCATCCCTTTGCATCCTGGGTAAGAATGTAATTTCTTAAGTGAAATTCGCTTGAACTTCCTCTCGAGATAAATGTTGTGTCATCCACGCGAATAGTATCAAGTCATTGCATGGCACGAAATCATTTGTTAGGAGGATGAACAGCACTGGACCGAGTACAGACCCTGTGGGACTGCAATTTGATTTGGGGGATGATGCAATGAGGGCACTTCTTTTTGAGCGGTTGTCTTGATTCAAGTATTGAAAAGCGA
Source organism: Nilaparvata lugens (assembly GCF_014356525.2). Taxonomy (NCBI): domain Eukaryota; kingdom Metazoa; phylum Arthropoda; class Insecta; order Hemiptera; family Delphacidae; genus Nilaparvata; species Nilaparvata lugens. The sequence goes on along the minus strand of NC_052508.1, from coordinate 60,716,274 downwards.
TAATTAACAATCGGTTCGCAATGAAAAGTTAAATTGAAGAGTATTCTTCATTTTTATATTAGTTGAATAGTTTAAAATGTGTCTCGGATTTTGTTTATTTACAATTTATGAAGGTATAGCCTGTACTTTTTCATATCATACTCTAATTTATCAATATTTGCCACACATCTTATTTCTCTTATCGTATACCATAAGAACCTCTAGTATTATTTTCTTGCCATTGTGTGAACACTCCTATAACAACTAATGATATACTTTCCATGCCAATGTTTGAACTTTCCCATAAAAACCAATGTTATTTATTTTCTGCTAATGTGCGAACACTTTCAACGTTATTTTAAATGAAAAAATCTAACTGAACTCGTCTATTCAAACTTTGAAAGTAGATTTATGTTGTGTTTTTAGAATTGAAGGCGCACGACAATGCCATATTCGATCTGGATTGGAGCGACTGCGACAACAGACTGCTTATGGGGTCGGGCGACCGCACCGCGTCGCTGTGGGACCTTCACGAAGGGGAACTCACCAAAATCAACGACTTTGCCGCTCACACTCGCAGCTTGAGGACGGTTGCGTTCACGCCTCAACAGAAAGGTCATTTCCGATTACAACATTGCTTAGTAGGCATATCTAATCATTTAGCGATTCATCGAAATTAGTGTATTAATCATTATTTTGTCATGTAGCTTAAATGCATCATTGTACACTATTTGAAGAGAATAACATTTGATTTGATAAAAATTGATTTCTATCAACTATCTGAAGACTTCTTCTGTTACAAGTTTTGACATCTGGGAAAACAGCTAGTAAAAAAATCGATAAGAGTTGTCATCCGAAAAATACGAATCAGCATGTAATTAATTGCATAATGATGAGATTCATTTTTGGATGGTAGCTCTTATTGATTTTTTTCTAGCTGTTTTCCCTGTTCTTAATATTTACTGTAGCGCAATTCTTAGATGTAGTTAAAAGCTATGAATTCAGGTTTCTGTTTGATTAAAATTTATCCATTAGCAATCTATTAAATTTATCCAATAGATGCAATATCAAATTTTATCTAAAATGAATCTTCGATGAAGAAATTTCAGAATAAGGATCACAAATATATTCCAACCTCAAAGTGTTTATTGTGCATTGGTTGATGAGTGGATTTTGAATTTTCAATTTGAAGTTCAGATTTTGCAGGCCGGATACAGACAGCAATGTAGGTCAAAAAGTTATTTACTCTTTGAATGTTTCTAATTTTTTTGTTGGCCCATTATTCCATTATGCATATAGGTAAATATCTAAAATGATAATTCGAATTAATTAATTAATTTGAATTAAAAATAATTTCATGAGATCATTGTACATGCTTATTGGTATTTGCAGTGAAAATCTCCAGTTCAAATTATTTTTGAATACAATTGGTATTTATAATTTAATCTTGAATTTTGCTTTGTAGATGTGTTTGCGACGGGAGGCCGGGATGGTTGATTGTGATCTGGGATGCTAGAAGTGCATCTCCGAATGTATTAGACGTTCATACAAAACCTGAAAATATCATCCAAAATGGTAAATAATCCGCAAACGCATATCACAATAGTTGTTAGCTTTGTTTTGTACTTGTTACAGTATTATTATGAAATCATAGAACAAAATTCTGTTCTTTTGTAGGGTGAAATTCGTTTCAATTGAGATTCGATTGGCAGCATTCTTTATGAATAACATCAATACTTCCCGCTTAATCAATGCTGACAGTTCAAAGTGAATATTTAAACTGTCATCTGAAATTTAAATTAAATGAACTGAAATTTAAATTTCATTCACTTTAATCTCATAAGTATCGCTTGAATGGGAAGCGTTAGGCACGTTTGCACAATAGCTGGTTAAATTTTAGCCATGATTAATTTCACGTGGAATTAATCACGATTAAAAATTAACCGGCTTTTGTGCAACCGTGCCTTAGTGTTATAAGGAATGCTGGCAGCTCAAAGAGGCAGGTATGCGTAATGTGAGTATTGTGTTCATTTATTTATACATTCATAGATACAATAGTAATTATCAGCAAATTATCAACATGCTTAAAGCCCAAAACTGTTCCTTTACCAAATTTTAATAGAAATAGTCCAAAAATAGGTTATGTTTATCATTTCATAATTTCTGTACAATTTTGAGTCCAAAATACATACATATCAATCAAATAAGAATAATTCATTAAATCAACTGGAAAATGCAGTATTAATTGAAAAAAATTGAAACATAGGTTATGTTTATCATTTCATAATTTTTGTAGGCTACAATTTTGAGTCCAAAATACATACATTTAAATAGTATTAATTGAAGTATTTAGCAGTATTAATTGAAAAAATTGAAACATAGGTTATGTTTATCATTTCATAATTTGAGTCCAAAATACATACATTTAAATCAAATAAGAATAATTCATTAAATCAACTGGAAAATGCAGTATTAATTGAAAAAAATGAAACTTGTTAAGGCACCCAGACCACAGAATATACAGAATGGAAACTTGTAATCAAGCGCCTATCTAACCAATGCTTTTTACATGACGCCAATACTAAACACGTCACGTGACCTTGAGAAGTTCCAATCCTGGTCTTCTGATTGGCTCGTAACAGTGAACGAGATCAATTGATCCGGATCATTGAAGTGATCCGAACCTACCATCAATACTATGACAATGCGGCGCTTCCTAACAAGATGGCGGATTTTGGCGTCAGGATATAGCCAAGTTTCCGTACTGTATGTATACTGTGCCCAGACTTTCACTCAATTTATATTACATATGGTTTAGATTGTAAGATTTCATGATGCAAGATTCGATTTTCATGAAATGTCTTTCTAGCAACATTGGTACAGAAGTCGTCTATGTCTTTCAGCTACAGTACTACAGAAACATAACTGATAAATTCAAATAATTCAATTTTGACCAGATATACACATATTTTATGACATGTGTGATGTCTCCCAAAGGGTCAGCCGAGGAGGAAAGTCATGTGCTGTTGCATTCAGAAGAGCAAATCATGAGCAAATCATCCATGCATAATTGCGGATCCCTATGCAGAACGAAAGAAAATCAACCAATTATAAGATGATTTAGAATTTCTTCAATATTTTGTTGGAAGAGTATCGAAAAGATATGTGCGATCGCATATCAAGAGCTGCCACATATTGACAAACTTATATGTAGGTGTAATGGTGCTCGAATCATCGGCCCTGCTAATGCTAAGTTAATGCTGACCATTAAACTACACCTAACTTCACACATCTACAAATGTTGTTGGCTTTTCACTTCTTGTTGATTTATCTAATAAATCTTTGTATTCCTTCACTTATAGTTAAATTATTGAAAAAGAAAGATGCGGCGGCCTTCTCCATATGCTCTGTACTCTTCCAAGACAGTGTGCATCTCTTTTCCTGCGGCATTTCAGAAACGTAAGCAATGTTTTCATTCTATATTACTCAACTCTCATTGTATTCTTATGGGAACTTACTATCATTGTATTCTTTTGGGAAGTTATTGTTATTTAACAATTTTAATACTGTACAATATTGTACTAATACTGTACTAATATTGTTTCCTACAATAAAAAAAAAAATGATGACAGTGATACAGTAGCCTATAATTTAATTAGTAAACTTTAATACACTATAATCTACAGTGATACTGCACAAAGTGGTGCAGAAGAAACGTATGTTTTTTGAACCGATATTACTCGGCGTCGGGAGGTGGTATGGACCTTGGACGAATTTTGGCAGACGGCCCGTACTACCCCGTTTCATTCGCTATGGAGCGTTGGAACGTACAACATCGTGTATTCGCTGTCGAGCAGGTTTTTTTTTAGAAACAGAATCTGTAGTCACAGTGCAACGCTTTTCCGTCAATATTTTAGAGATGGACGTCGAAGTGCAGTGCCTGATCAAGATACTGAACTCCGATGAACGTGGAAGACCAGGGTGGGTTCTTTTTCATCACAGAACCAGTACTTCTAAATGCTGCAACCCATCAGAGTATATTCGATCAGGCGCTGCACCTCGACGTCCAACTCTAAAATATTGACCGAAAAGCGCTGCACTATGACTACAGATTCATTTTTTCTAAAAAAAAAACTGCTCGACATTGAACACACGATGTTGTACATTCCAACGCTCCATAGTGACTGAAACAACATAGTGTGGGCTGTCTGCCAACATTCGGTCCATACCCCCTCCCGACGCCGAGTAATATCGGTTCGAAAAACATGCGTTTCTTCTGCATCACTTTGTATAATATACAGAAGTACAGAACAGATTGCATCAGTAAACTGTAGTCTGATTTTTTCTATAATTTGCAGAAAATACGGGAAACATACGTAGAAATTCACAAACAAGAATATCAATTTTGGAAAGCCACATGTTTAACGCATCATCACTCCTGAACTATAACTGATTAACTTGGAATTTTGCTTAACGATTATGAAGTTACCGAGGATGTTTATAGGCGTTTTTTTTACTGAGGGTGATGCCCACATAAGTTCTTTAGCTTGTGCGTGGGTGATGATGAGAGATGATGACTACTTTTTAGGTAGTCGGGACCGACGGCTAATCGTCTCCACCGAAAGACGGGGTTGCCGTATCTATGTGATTGTGCTGTTGTCAAAAACTTCTGCCCCGGTCGAGATTCGAACTCGGGTTCTCTTGATTATTAGACCGGCGCGTTATCACTTACTGCAACGAGCCAACGAGGCTTATTTCCATTTTCTTATTAATCAATTCTAATTTGATAATTAAAAGGCTGTAGGTTCCAGTCCTACTAAAGTTATCTCTTGTGAGAATTTTAATGAACACTTATGAATACTATCCACAAATAAAAAGATTTGACAAAATTATAAATAATTATTGTACGTTTTCAATTAATTTTATATAATCATGTTGTCAAGTGAATTTGATAGGATAATACTTCAAATTTCTAGCATGGAACTAAAGAACTCCAATTGAATCTACTTCGCGGTTTACACCTGCTCGTCTTTGATAAAAGTTAGGCAAATATCTTTGACCGTACTCTTTTTGATCAAATATGCTATGTTATTTATGAATAAATATGTATTATTTATGGATAAGTAAATGAACTATGGAGATCAATATGAGATATATAAGAAAATGTTATGAAATGGTGGCCTGCAGGTGTGTGGACGTGTGGGACATTCGTAAGACGTACTCTTTTAAACGGCGAACGGCTCAGCCACTGTACAAGCTGTCGCACGAATCGCTATGCAACTCGCAGCACTGCTACACCAGCTTGTGTGTGGACAGCTCTCGCACGCGACTCTACGCCAACTGCCGCGATGGCAAGGTGTATCAGTTCAATGTGGCCTCCTACTCACCTCAGCCAGGTATGTCCCATACTAACGGCTCAGTTGATATTTTATTGATTTACAAATAATTTTATTCAAATCATGAAAATAATAATAATTTCTCTGAATGACGATAATTTACATCCAGGGAGTTTATTTACAAGTATAGATACATATACAGAGTGTCATATGTATGGCAACCCTTCAATAAGTTGGATACAGATATAATACTGTAACTTTCAGTATAATTTGTTGGTCGAATACTTTACCTTTTGACGTATAACTGTATTTCAACCGCTCATAAGGGGGTGACTTAGGGGTTGTAACTCGAATATTTCAAAAATGTAAACACCCATTGTGTGGTACATCATTTTAAAGGCCTTTTCAAAACAAGAAAGATGACATCTATTTTCTTGTCAATCATAAAGATAGCCTAACAATAAAAAATAAAACAAATACTCTATACTTATACAGAATAAAAATCAAATTTAAACTTAAATTTCAGGAAACCTGTCTCAGGAATACCAAGAATACTTGAGACAGGACATAACAAGAAACAGAAACAATTTCAAGCACTCAGAAAAAACCAACCCAGAACACATGATATTGAAAAGCATAAAAAACAAGCAGAAACAACACAACCTAGTCATCACTAATGCTGACAAAGGCAACATCACAGTTATAATGCATAAAACAAACATAGACCAGAAAGTAGACAAATTCATCAATGACAATAACATAGTCAAACTCTCAACTGACCCAACTCACACATATCAAACAAAATAAAAGATGCCATCAACCAAACCAAGCACATAATCCCAAACAACCAGAAAAAGTTTCTCAAACAAATCAACCCACAAGCACCCAGACTCAACGCCCTCCCAAAAATACACAAACAAGATGTACCAATAAGACCACTGATCAATCACACAACAGCACCTGCCCACAAACTAGCCAAATTACTAGATACCACCATAAGAGACAACATAACTTTTCATAATCATACTGCAGTGAAAAACAACATTGATCTCACCACAAAACTTCAGAAAATCCAAATACCACAAAACTCCACAATAGCTTCACTAGACATTTCAAATTTATACACCAATGTACCAATTCCCGAAACTGTAAAATTCCTTAAAACAATGCTGGAACAGAATAATACACCACCTGAACATATCAATGAAATTGTAAATCTCACTAACCTAGTCACCTCACAGAATTACTTCTGTTACAATAACCAATATTATTTCCAGCCAAACGGCCTCCCCATGGAGAGCCCCATTTCTTGCATTTTAGCTGAGATCTTCATCCACAACATTGAACAAAAACACATTCTCAATCAGTTTGACAGAATCATCTGCTGGTTTAGATATGTTGATGATATTTTCATTCTATACAAAGGAAACACCAGACAAACTGAAATATTTCACTCCAAACTGAACAAAATACACCCAAACTTGCACTTCACCATAGAACTGGAAAACAATAGTACAATCAATTTCTTGGACATCACCATATTTAAACAAAACCATACTTTCAAAACATTTAAAATATACAGGAAACCTACCACAACTGACACAGTAATTCACAATACCTCCAACCACCCAACCCAACATAAACTTGCAGCTTTCCACCACATGATCAACAGACTATTGAATATCCCCATGACACAATTTGATTACATCCAAGAGCTCAACACGATCAAATTCATTGCCCAACAAAATGGATACTCATCCACTCTAGTCGACAACCTACTCCACAAAATAAGAACAAAATTTGGAAAATGACCAAAAATTCATCACACTCACATACTACAAAAAAAAATAACAGAAAGTAGCATCATCTTTTAAGAAATTCAAATACAGAATTGCCTTTAAAACAACAAATTCACTGAGAAAACATTTTCAAAATTACCAAACAAACAAACAGAGATTTGAGCAACCAAGCATCTACAAATTGAAATGTAATGATTGTAGTAAACTGTATATCGGACAGACTGGACGTGACTTTCAGACAAGATACAAAGAGCACATCAGAGCCATTAATAAACCACATAGCCACTCAAACTTTGCTGACCATATTATATCAACAAACCACACATACACCGACATCGCCACCAATCTTGAAATGCTCCATATCTCACAAAAAAGCAGAAAACTCAATGTATTGGAACAATACGAAATCTACAAGCACAAAACAGTTTCCCAACAGTCTCCTCAATGATCAAATAGTTTTCTCTTCCCACACACTCTTTGACAAAATAGTCCACAATTCAAAATTACCGCCTCACTAAATATCCACCAACCCAACCCCCACCACAACCTATTCCACCACCTTCATCCCTTACCACACATAGCCTTGTCATCTGAGTGAATTCCCACAGTCTGATGATGACCAACAACAGGTCGAAACGATCGTCACAATACAAAAGTAAGTGCATTTTCACTTCAAAAGTTTTTTTAAAATTCAAGTTTAATTTTAACAGTGAAAAAGTATGGATATACAACAGAGTTATTTAAATAGTAATAATAATTGTAGTAATATAATATCTGATAATGTACCACACAATGGGTGTTTACATTTGAAATATTCCAGTTACAACCCCTAAATCACCCCTTTATGAGGGGTTGAAATACAGTTGTACGTCAAAAGGTAAATTATTTGACCAATAAATTATACTGAAAGTTACAGTATTATATCTGTATCCAACTTATTGAAGGGTTCCCATACATATGACTCACTCTGTATAATACATACATCAGAGAGAATACCGACTTGACCGTAGAAGGGTTGGTTGGCTTATATATTTCGCCTACATTCAATCATGTCTGCAATAAAATTTTTGGGTGGAACATACTCAAACCACCTGTAAATACGTTTCTTGATTCAAAAACACCTATTTAAGAGCTATATTAGAAATATCCATACTCTATCCAAGTGAGCTAGATGCTTCAACTGTTGAAAAATTTAATCATCTAAATGAATAAATATTAACCTGCGTGTATCACCGTCTAACCTCCATCCCTCATCTATTACTTTTCAAATTATAGATACTGTCTTATCAATATGCAGAAAACAGATTTTATGTAGGATATCAAATCTCATTAATGTCACTCTCTAACCTGCAAACCCCCGTTTAAGGTGGTTTATTTCCCCTCAAACCCCTGCTTCATCTCCTGACAACAATCGAACACATGACATGCTCGCGATCACCTTCTTGGCGAATCCTTGTTCGTGAAACGCGCGTTTGTCGCGCAGCGCGTAAGTCTGTATGGGGAACTCATTAAGGTGCGTACAGTTATACGCGCTACGAACATGAACATTACTATAAGGTGCGTAAAGACTGTCGCTCTGCTCCGCAACCGAACGTCACTCCAGCAGAGCGATTGATGATCGACCGGGGAGCATCAGTGGTTCGACCGGGGAACGCGAGAAGATCTAACATCTTCCATAACGTTCATGATGGGTGCGTGGGCGGTGCGACTGTGGTTCGATGGTGGTACGAGGGCGGTACGAGGGAGGAGCGTGCTCGGTGCGGGTTGAAAGCGCGAATATGTGTACGCAGCTTAAGATATTACGCAAGGGTTCACTAGACGTACGCAATATGTTAGGAAGATGATTGCGGGTTTTTTGTATTGTTGACTTCGCTTCAACCTAACCTCAAAAATGTGAAACGTTCAATCCAGCTGATAGGGTGACAAAACTAAATAAAATATTCTGACCAGGCCCCTTTTTCAAAAAAACTTAACAGTCATGTAATACACGAACAGCTGATTTTATTGGCTATATTGAGTATGTAATTGGAATGGTGATTCTCCTGTATTACGTGACTTGAAGAGTTTTATGAAACAGGGGCTAGGGGATTGCTGCGTAGCCTAAATAATACATTATTTTTATACAATAGATTGATAATAAATATTATGTTTACTGCATTTATGTTTCTGTTTTATTTAAAAAAAGTTATGTCTGTCAATGCTTTGAAAGGTGAATGACGTGGTTGGGCTTCTTTCTTCTAAATTCTAATATGCTGTTACCTATTATTAAAAATGTTTTTTATAATATTGATGATTTAAGAATGAATTATTAATTTTGATAATTTTATATGCTAACACAGAGATCGTAACTGATCCAAAAGAAAAACTTCAACCACGCATGCGCAACTATTGATTAGTTAGTTCTCCCTAGGAACTTGCCTAGCTCGCGCTCTGTTACGCGCTCTGTTCTCGTTCTGCTCTTGCTCGACCTGCGATCATCTTGCGATCTGCTCGTGTAACGTTCGTTTGCAGAGCAGAGTGTAAGTTTGTACGCACCTTTAGAGTGACGTCACCGAACGGTACGTGTTCTATTGGCTGGCGATGATCTACTTGTAAAACATGTTTTGCTGCTTTGGTTTCAGTGGGCTTCTTCGGCTGCAACCGTGTGGTGTCGTCCAACTATGTGCAGTGCTGCCTGTCTCCCGACGACGAGTTCCTGTTGAGTGGCTCGAGTGACGGCGACGCCTACATGTGGCGCACCAGGCGTCCGGGCAGCCCATGCTGTGCCCGCCTCAGTTTCAACGCCAACGAAGTCAATGTGGTCGACTGGAGTCGTTCCAGTCAGACCAAGGTCAGTTACTCCGAGCCAAGCCACTTCTAAGGCTGGCACATGTTCATCATTCATGTTTTGTCATAACCACTAGAAAATTACAAATTATAATGATAGAAAAATAATTCAACCTCAAATAGAGCAGTGAAGAAAAAAATAAACAACAAAACATCGGATATACAAATATATCTAACCTCAAAAATTTTGCTTGAAGCCTTTCGCTGTGACGACGCAACAATGTATGAGGCCATGTTATCATGCATGTTCTACCGTTAGTGACCAGCCTAAGGCTAGTTACACATACATTGTGATTTTGGACGGACGATAAAAAACCAATAGTAAAAATCTGGTGTGGTACACTCACACAACTTTCCTTGCTCATTGAACTGCAAGCCTCATTCTCAAACGAGAATAATTTAGGGGAATAACATAATGAAGATTGGCGGCAACATATTTGCAACTACGATCAGACTACTGTATATGTGTATATTATAATTGTTTTCAGAGTACTTTATCCTTTGTGTAAATTGTGAAATTCGATGATTTTTTTTAAAAGTCGTCAAAACAGCTGTTCTACAGATGAAATAAATCTTGACTATGACTGTGTTCTTTTTATAAACTGCTCTACCTACCTCATGCACGAGAAGGAGGTTACAAAGTCCATTTCTCAAGGATGGGGTGGAGCCCCATTAGTTTCCAAGGAAAAAGACTCATGCCAGTTGATAGAGCTGATAAATAACTATACAGGGTATGAATTTGAAAAAATCATTAGAACCGTTTTTGAGAAAACCGTGAAAAACATGGTTTTTTAGTAACTGTCATTTTTCTCAAGAATATTACGGAGCTCCTGCAATTTTCCCAGAAATGAGATTCACGTCAGTTGATAGGGATTATGAATAGCTATCCATGGTATAAATTTGAAGAAAATCGTTAGAGCCGTTTTCGAGAAAACCGTGAAAAACATGGTTTTTTAGTCATTATCCGCCATTTTTCTCATGAATATTACGGAGCTCCTGAAATTTTCCCAGAAATGAGACTCATGTCAGTTGATAGGGATTATGAATAGCTATCCATGGTATAAATTTGAAGAAAATTGTTAGAGCCGTTTTCGAGAAAACCGTGAAAAACATGGTTTTTTAGTCATTATCCGCCATTTTTCTCAAGAATATTACGGAGCTCCTGAAATTTTCCCAGAAATGAGACTCATGCCAGTTGATAGGGCTTATGAATAGATTATATGTAAATTTGAAGAAAATCGTTGGAGCCGTTTTTGAGTAAAACGTGAAAACATGGTTTTTTAGTAATTATCCGCCATCTTGAATTGAATTTTATTGAATTTCTTATTGTCGGATCCTCATGGTATAATTTGAAGAAAATCGTTGGAGCCGTTTTTGAGTAAAACGTGAAAACATGGTTTTTTTAGTAATTATCCGCAATTTTTTATGCCATCTTGAATTGAATTTTATTGAATTTCTTATTGTCGGATCCTCATGGTATAAGGACCTTAAGTTTAAAATTTCAAGTCAATCGGTTAATTAGGAATGGAGTTATCGTGTTCACAGACATACACACATACACACACACACATACACATACTCACACATACACACACACACACACACACACACACACACACACACACACACACACACACACACACACACACACACACACATACACACACAGACCAACACCCAAAAATCATGTTTTTGGACTCAGGGGACCTCGAAACGTATAGAAAACTTGAAATTAGGGTACCAAATTTTTTTTGCCTATGGTAGTAGGGCAAGGAAAGTAAAAATAGTATGATAAAAGAATAGTAAATAAAAAAAAATGTATGTCCAAAATCGATGTGTGTGAAAAATCCGATTTTGTTTGAACGACTGGCATTCGACTGGCTTTTACTACCAACACAGATTTATGTTTATTTTAGTCTATTCACAATCATAGCAACCAGATGACAAGTAGCTAAAGCGAATCATTGAAAGTGCACGTCCACGATATAAAATCTATGTGTCTCAAGTCTACTTCAAATTTTGGTCTTACGGTAAAAATTCGTACGAACTTTTATCGAACGTCCAAAATCGATGTGTGTGTAGCCAGCCTAAGGTTTTGCATTTGTCTTTGTTCCGCATTTATGGCTCATCAAATTGAAGAGAATCTAATGCACTATAAGCGCATAATTAGGATGGTTTTATCCATCGATTTTTAAAAAGTTATAAAAGCAAAAATAGAAAAAATCGTAGGCAAACGTGTTTATTTCAAAAATGTTACACCTTTAAGAGCAGAAAACTAGAGAATATATAGAAAAAGTTGTGAGATGAATATTGTAGGAAATTATGTAAGCTTTAATTTCGTATAATATAACAGTTTTGTCCATAAGGTACATAGTTTTCATGTTATATGCGAGAAACTAAAAAATGGTACCTTTGAACCACCCCCACCCCCTTAGCACAAGGGGTAGCTTGGGTAGCGTGTGGGGACTTTTGATATGTTTACCTCCTTACTACCCTAAACAGAACTGCGGGGTCAAAAATTTCCTTCCAAACTTTTCCCTCTATAACCCTCTTGACTGGACTAAATAATGCCGTGCTACCAATTTTTCCTTAAATCGGTTGGAATAGCATTTAACACCTATTAACCTAAGGATAGTTGTCGGCTCCAATGTAATAGATTCTTGATAAATTATGAATGGATCTATCGCCTATGAATGAGAAATCCAGTTTTCAGAGCAAATGAACTTATAATCTCAGATGAATTTATACAAATACACAAAGAACTATATCTTATAAGCCTAATTATTTAGAGTTACTACGAACTAAAATACTTATCTAGTTTACAGTTGAAAAACAGTGGCTATTGCTTGAATACACAAATAGCAATATACAAACAAAATAGAACACTATAAATTGTTTAAAACTCAATTTAAAACATTAATAAACTAAAATGATTCAGAGCAAAATTTTACAACAACACATAGCAGCCATTTTTCTAGAGAAGAAAGAAGCCACCGAAAAAACTACAAGTCAGAACAAAGCCTGGTTCGGTGTCGATTTTACAGACACGTCACCAAAAAATTATAACTTACAAGTTTAGAATTCACATTCTACATCTGTTCTCAATAAAACTTTATTTTGAAACTGTTATTTAAATTTTTTATATATATTCTCTATTTAAATAACGATTTATCTATTAATTCTGCTAACCGCCTCGTGACACATGGAACAATGCAACAATCATTTACGATAAAAAAAATTCTCCGTCGAAAAGTTTGTCCGTCTATTGATGACTCTGATATTTACTATAAAGTTTCATAGATCTCGAATTGAAGATTCGATTCCAATGTGAGAAAAAAATTATATTACAAATACCCCCCTCTTGACATAAAAAAAATTTACTGTTTGAAATTTAAAGAAAAAAAATTACATTGACCCTAATGAAAATTGTTGAAATTTAAATTCGAGAACAGTAACAATTTTTTTCTAGAAAAACATTACATGCATCCAATAATATTGAAAATTATTATAAAAATTCATCAATAGCGTTTTTATATGTTTCCAAACAATATTTCAAAATATAGAATATCAATATTACTTTTGATTTAGCTTTATAATTTAAAGGAAAATATCTCTAACAACAGAAAGTTTAATATGTAAAGAATAGTTTTTTGAAATTGCACATAAATTTAATAGATAGAAAAATTCAATTTTTTTTATTGCATAAAAAAAAATTAGTATGTTGAATGAAAAATGTATTATATTATTAATTTATTTTTTTTTTTTTTAATGAATTGATGAATTTTTACATTTAATTTTCACATAAAATTTCAATGAATCAAAAATGTTCATTTCTTTCACTATTGACGCGGTTGATTTTATTGATGCACATTTTGAAAACAGTCCTTTAAGGCACTCAGTATGATTTTCAGTTAAGTGTGACTCCATGTGATGACGTTAGTGTTGGGCTGATCTGGATGCACGTAGTGTTGGGCTGATACTTGTAGTCGACTGATGCATATCAAACTCGATACAGGTGACATCTCAGTTAGCATTGCCTCATGCTTGTAGTAACGGCTGCATTTCCAATTCAATACAGAGTCACGTAAATTTTGTATCATATTTGTAATTATACAATGTACATTTCAGGCTTGAAATGACAATGTAATTCGTTTTTTGGAAAAGAGATAGACGCTGCATACAGGATTAATTTAGGTAAGGTTTGGTTTTTTGATATTTTCAGCTTTCAAGGTTTAGAGTTCTGCATACAGGAATATTTAGGAGAGATTTTTGAATCAATTCTTTCATGATACTGTGACTGTTCTTCTGATTCAAAGTTGCGAATGTGAACATGGATGACAATTACCTCCAGGTAATGCAGTAGTGTTGAAGTTTGAGATACAAAGTCAGCAATAAGCATTGGCATTGCTATGGCGTATGCTTTGGTGTCGGCTTTGGCACGGCGTTGATATGGCATTGGCATTGGCGCAGGCATTGGCATTGGCGCAGGCATTGGCATGGCGCAGGCATCGGGTTAGATATTGGCATTGGCGCAGTTTTGGTGTAGATATGGCTTAGTTATTGGTGTAGATATGGTGTGACATTGGCATAGTTATTGGCGTTGGCATCAGCATTGGCGCAGATTTGGCATCAGCATTGGCGCAGGCATCGGCGTAGATATTGGCGTTGGCATCGCACAGGCATCGGCGTAGATTTTGGCGTAGTATTGGTGTTGATATTGGTGTTGACATTGGGTAGTTATTGGTGTAGGCCGCAGCGTTGACATTGGCGTAGTTATTGGTGTAGGCCGCAGCGTAGATGAGTCACACTAGTTCGAAAATCACCCAAATGTTCTTAACACTCTTCATGGCGTTCACTTGTTGCTGATTTCGAGATTCACATGATAACTATTTCAATGTTAATGTCTGTGCTGTACCTGTTATCTTAAAATGCTTATAAACTAAAAGAAAAACTGGATTAGGCTATCAATACAATCTAATACACATGAAAATTATTTTTAAGTATATAATCAATATAAAATTGAAATTTGTTAACATCTTATATACAGTCAGCAATACATAAATTGTGAAATATGGAGATTTCAATATAAAAAATATAATTTCATTTCCATTTATCCATTGTTCAAAATAGAAATAGAATTTCATAACACCCTGTATCATTATCAAATGTAAAAAAAAAAACATCAGATCATCACAACAAAATTAATTTCAATATATATTTCAATAATTCAGACAATTATTGATCTTTATTCACAATCATTTCATAATATATCTGCATTTCATTATCATTTAATATAACATTTCATTTATAGCAAGTTCATTCACATTATGATTTATCATTCAGGTTTCAAAATTATTTAGTTTAATTTTGTTCAAAAATTGTATAAAAAGCAAATTATTTAATATTATTATCATCGTTTGTCGGAACTATAGTTTATTTCGACTTTTCAATTCTAAACACAAACTACATTTCATGACAAAACTTTACTATCAAACATTAAACAGAAACCATTCAAAACATCAATAATATTTTGCTTCAAAGGCAATCAATATTCATAATTAATATCATTTGCATCTATGGCAATCAACATAAGTAATCAACACAAAAAATATTATCTCATTACTGCCTCTCTAAGTCAAACCTCTGTTATCCTTCTTTAGGCAATAATGGGTTTCCATCTCAAAAACAATCACATACCAGCAAAATTCTAATCAACAAACCCACTAAAAATTCTACATACACTCCAGCATCCATTTCAAACGATAATCAATCATATCAAAATTTATAGAACAAACAGTTTAAAATTGAAAAAAATATCATTACAAAACACTTTAGAAAAATTTTAGCCTTTGACTCATTTCAATTGATAATATAAAAACGTTTATTCAATGAAAACAATATTATTCAAGTTAACTTTCATTAATACATCACATATATATGGCTACGAATTCATTAATACTTTAAAATTTTGACGTTTATTTATTATAACCAAATAATTTATAATTTAAAGACTGTATAATAAGTACAAACATTTCAAGATTATAATACAAAGATGATCAAGATGAATAATGGGTAAATAAGTTCCCTAAAAAATACAAAAAAGAGGAAAAAAGAAAACTGGGTAAAATAATTCCCTAAAAAAAACAACATTTCAAAATAAGTGATACATGATGAAAAAATATGTCACAAGCAAACAATTCTTTTTACACTACAGTGGATAGATTTAGAAAAGTTAAGTTTTATCAACAATTTAAAGATTAGGAAAATAAGCTACTATTTCAACTTCTAATATATATTCAGAAGAATACAAATTTAAATGACTATGGACAAGATTGGTAAGATATGCATCAAGAAGAAATTTAATGAATATTACACAAAGACAGGAAAGAATCGAAAATTGAAAAGATTAGGGCCAAGAAAAAATAGGCTACAGGAAAGAAAAAAGACACAATTATGGACTCTTACCATACACTGTGTAGCGATTATGCTATTCTGAATCCCGGCATAACACAGGATTCCTAATCATTGTGTGCTGGGGAATACCCTTCCATCATATGATTCACAGTCATCATCTTGTAAGTAAGCAACTTGAACAACCTTTGAATACTAACACATCAATGGGACTTTGCGTTTTGTTTTCTTCAAGAACATGATTTTATTATTATGGGTTCATTTGTTTCAACAAAGCCGTTTTGCCTACAAAAGTTAGTCATGTTCACTGAGAGTGCATTGCATACACCTTTTCAATTTCAGTTGAAATGAACTCATCAATGACTCAAAGCAACATTCATTTTGTTTACATTGTTCCTAACCTCCACAGAAACCTGTCTCATGTAATCATTCACTTTGTTCATAGTTTTCCTAACCTTCAATGTAGCAATATTACTTTCATGATAGTTGACTTTCAGTGAAGACAACTCCCTACCTACTTCTTTACTCATTCTACTATCTCACTAGGGTTGACTTTTCAACAACAGTAACTAGGCCTACATTGTCAGAAACTTAATGAGTTGATGTATCTTAACATTACTATCTTCATGATTATCTTTCAATGTTCATGTGCATTTTTCAATATAAGGTTTATATAACCTGCTCTAGTCTAATGCTAGTACATCTTGCTTCATTCATCAAACCAGCATTTTGATTTTTAAACATTTGGTCTAATTAGCATTTTGCTTATCAAATTTAGCATTTTGCTCATCAAATCTAGCATTTAACTCATCAAACCTAGCATTTTGCTCATCAAACTTTTGTGTTAAGAATGCTATAAGATTCAGATCATTTTTAATGGTTGCCATTTTGTAATATGCACTGATCATTAAATTGATCTCTCTTGAACCGACTTCCCACTCAGCAACAAACCCTTCATAACCCATCAGATATCTATCCACTAATAATTTCTATAACCAGGGATTTCATGGTGTACCATTTGGGACATATTTATTTGTAATTCGGTCAACCACCAGGGGTAACATTTGCCGTGCTACCATTTTTCCTTAAATCGGTTGGAATAGCATTTAAACCTATTAACCTAAGGATAGTTGTCGGTCCAATGTAATAGATTCTTGATAAATTATGAATGGATCTATCGCCTATGAATGAGAAATCCAGTTTTCAGAGCAAATGAACTTATAATCTTCAGATGAATTTATACAATAACAAAGAACTATATCTTATAAGCTAAATATTTTAGAGTTACTACAAACTAAAATACTTATCTAGTTTACAGTTGAAAAAACAGTGGCTATTGGCTTGAATACAAATAGCAATATACGAACAAAATAGAACACTATAAATGTTTAAAACAATTTAAAACATTAATAAACGAAAATGATTCAGAGCAAAATTTACAACAACACATAGCCAGCCATTTTTCTAGAGAAGAAAGAAGCCACCGGAAAAAACTACAAGTCAGAACAAAGCCTGGTTCGGTGTCGATTTTACAGACACGTCACCAAAAAATTATAACTTACAAGTAGAATTCACATTCTACATCTGTTCTCAATAAAACTTTATTTTGAAACTGTTATTAATTTTTTTATATATTCTCTATTTAATAAACGATTTATCTATTAATTCTGCTAACCAAGCCTCGGGAAACCATGGAACAATGCACAATCATTTACGATAAAAAAAATTCTCGGTCGAAAAGTTTGTCCGTCTATTGATGACTCTGATATTTACTATAAAGTTTCATAGATCTCGAATTGAAGATTCGATTCCAATGTGAGAAAAAAATGTAATATTACAATAATAATCCATCTGACTGATAAATGATAAATCAAAACAATTTTTTTCTTATGCACTTACAATGTTATTTTTATATCCTGAAAAAGGACGAAGGAGTGAGTCAATTTTGTTGTCCAACGAACTTGTCCTGTAAAAAGGTTCGAAGAATTCGTGTTCAAAATTTGAAGTGGATTGATCAATTCTCTCTTAAGTTCTTGTCGAACATACAGACAGAGAATCACTTTGGGCTCTAGTAAGTCAAAAGTGAGAACTTCGCTAACGCTCGGGATCACCACTTGATGCATTGTGAATTTGTGAATTTCCTCAATTTGAAGGTGTTCATTCCAGATATTAGCAGTTTTGAACACTTTATCATGGAACTTACCTTTTGGAATTTATACTCATTCGAAAGCTTATGAAATGGAGAAGTTTTTGAAATATTGAAACCACTATAATTACCCAGAGAAAAATCGGTTTGAAATTTGACTTTGAATTTGAAGAATAGCCTTTTTCAAGTTTAAGCCTTAATAAAAAACTACAAAATATCTAACAACAGATAAAATTACATTAATCTTGTTTGAAATGTATCTCTCTTTCCAACAATATCCTTGACATTGAAATTCGACCAGTAGTTTTCGATTTATTGAGTATTTAATGACCGGAAGTAGGCATATTCTGAAAATATCGAAAAAAATATATATATATCGAAAACTAAGGTCGATAGGAAAAGAGTTTACTGAACATTTTTTGTCAGAAATGTAGAGTAGAATCTATGGTCAACGGCTGTTACAACCTTGGTGGGACACCCTGTATTGAAATTGCTCGCTCAATATAATAGGTTATTAAGAAAATTGAATCGTACTATCATGAAACATGTGAGAAATGAAATATGTAGGAAAACAGTTTTTGATGATAGTGCTGTAGTTGTGTACAATATATGATTGGCATTGTCGATACGCCAATCCAATTGGCTAGCCATTTGCCAATCGGACAATCCTGTCAGCTGTGCGGACACGCAAGGGAGCCGTTACTTTCTTATTACGTGCATGCCGCCTTTCATTACTACTACTACTCATTGACTCTACGGCCCTTGAATAGCCTTGGCCTCCTCCACAGGCCTTCTCCATGCATCTCTGTCCTGTGCTAGTTGTCTCCACCGTCCATTGTCCACTTGAAAAACCAAGTTTATTTTTCAGATCGTCACCGGTTCGGACTTATTTGATACTGAGCCGGGTTGTTGTGGTGATTCGTCACAAGATCTGCTGGTGCTGCTTTGGAGGGTACCCGATGAGCCAACCAATGATGAGTCTCATGAGTGTTATGATTCTGATGAGTCTGATGAATCTGATGAGTGTTCCCCCTCCCAACCCAGCTATGAGTTCGCCGCTATCCAGTGGATAGAGGACACTAAACATGCGTCAAACAGAAGGTGCTTCAGAGCGTGCAGGCCGCTTGTCAATAAACGTAAGTTTTCTCTCTCTCACTCTCTCTCTCTCTCTCACTCTCTCTCTCTCTCTCTCTCTAACTAACTAGTTTGACCGAGGTGCTGCCGGTCTAGAATAGCAGTCCTAGCGTCCTAACAACCCAAGGTGCTAGAGTGGTAGAACCCCACCGAAAACCCGGGTTCCTTTATATCCATAATCCTCTATATTCTACATCCTTACCCCTCACCTAGCCTTAATATCCTCCCACTTGTACCTTTCATATTTTCTACTTCCCTGTAAATTCTGCTGATTCAATTCATTCATATCACCATCATTTTCATTTTCAGCGTGAATTTTCACAAATATGTTTATTATTGTAATATTGATTTTTCATCATAGAAGTGTTATTGTTTTGTTTATTATTACCAGTGTTTGCCATAGGTCTTTTCACACCTGGCAATGTCAAATATCTCTCATATTGTAACATACATGAATAAAGAACTCTAATCTAATCTCTCTCAGAGACGTTTCAGAATAATAATACTTTGAATGCCAATCCCAATTATTTCAAAAATGATTTTAAATTAGTTTCTGATGGTAGGAGGATAGAAGCTTCCCATACTAGAACTGGTGCACTCTTAAGATACCTAATCACCGAACTACTATCTATTCTAAATCGTTCCTTGTCAGTGCTTGTTGTGTATGGAATGAACTGCCAAAATCTATTAGATGTATTGATAGCCGATCGAACTTTATCTTGTCTTTGAAAATATGATTGAGTATCCAACCCTAGAGCACTGCATGA
Organism: Nilaparvata lugens; assembly: GCF_014356525.2. Lineage (NCBI taxonomy): Eukaryota > Metazoa > Arthropoda > Insecta > Hemiptera > Delphacidae > Nilaparvata > Nilaparvata lugens. Next base: position 60,695,876 of record NC_052508.1, on the reverse strand, counting down.
TAATAACTACTCTCCCTTTCATTCATTCAACATTAAATTTATCCATTTTCCGTATCTCATCTGATTGACTTGAGCAAGGCATTCGATTGTATCTATCACCCGCTGCTTTTGAAAAAAACTGAAAAATTATGGTTTTTCTGAGAGTAGTGTGGCATGGGTGAGGTCATACCTTCCTGACAGACAGCAGTGTGTTTGATTGGACAGCACGTCTCGATGGAGGGTGGTCAACAGGGGGGTACCTCAGGGTTCAGTTTCAGGACCACTACTGTTCAGTCTGTATGTAAATGACGTAAGTGACCGACTTAGACACTCCAGATATCATCTTTATGCAGACGACCTTTACAGATTTATAGGTATTTCAAGACTGATGACTTTGGTAACTCTTATGAATGAGGACCTGACTGCTGTCTCACACTGGACAGCACAGCATGGATTGAAAATTAATGAATCAAAATCCAAAACAATCGTTATAGGTCATAGAAGACTTTTGAACCAACTTGACTTCAACCATGGACCTTTCATCGAAATTAACTCACATAGACTGGATTATAGTGAAAACATTACAAACTTAGGACTTACATTTAACAGACACCTAGACTGGACTGAACAAGAGTGACAAAGACTTGCAACAGGGTCTTTGCAGGCATTCACTCACTGAAGAGAATTGGAGCTGTTATCCCCTTACGGGAGAGAATAATGCTTGTGAAGACCTTGATATTTCCACATTTCCATTATGGAGATGTGTCATACAGGACATGACAGTGACACTCTCTGAAAGACTGCAAAGGGCTCAGAACTACTGCGTGAGATTCGTCTTTGGTCTTGAAAGGGACGTCCACATAAGCCCTTACATCACTCAGATGGGTATTTTGAAGCTTCGAGACAGCAGAATTTATCATGTGCTGATGCTCCTCCACAAGGTTCTGGCATCTGGTTCTCTTCGTGAGTCAGAAATTTCAATTCCTCGCAGGAATCAGCAGAAGAGATACGAGGCATGGCGTAAGCCTGTTGAGCATTGCCATCCATCGCACTGTGACTTATAATAGGTCGTTCTGTGTGACTGCTTGCAGACTGAGGAATAGCTTACCCGCGTCTTTGAGGAGTGTGGAGAGGCGGACACTGTTCGGCGCGGAGGTCTTGGCGTGGCTGAGGGAGGGCGATCGGGGCATAGGATGAGGAGGTGTGTGTGCGTGGTGTGTTTGCGTGTGCGAAAGGTGTGTGTTTGTGTGAAATTTTATTGTTTCTTGCTTGAAAAAACTTTTTTTTCTAAAACTCTATTTTCTAACTTTTTAATTTTTTCAGTCTAAAATATATTCTACTAAATTAAATGAAATTATTGTTTTTTTTCTGAATTATTGATTTATATATATATTTTTTTATCATATTACATATTATTCTATTAAAAGATTATTTATTATTTGTGATGTAGATGCATTAGAATTGTATAGGAGGGTTAAGTGGGAGAGAGGGCGGCTGCGCCCTAACTTCGCCCTCCAGGTTAGAATGAAGGCAGCCTATCTATCTATCTATCTATCTCCATGTTACATAATAAATGATTATCATCTCATCCCAATATTTTCTGCTCATAAGTATTGTATTTCATCAATACTACTTAGTTAATTCGTATAATTTCAATTAAATCCCACCCTACAACGTTTGTTCCATTTTTCTATTTTTAATCATTAATGCAATATTATATTCACTTTTATTCATTCCAATATAATTCATCTCATTATTCTAAGATTCAAATAATCCAGTTCTTAATTTATTAAGGCGACTACTTTTCCTTATGTTTGACAATGTTTGCTTTCTAAAAATCCAGTAGAGATATTTTGATCTGTTTTTTTTTCACTGATAGGTAGGCTCTTCATACACAAGTGGAACTAAAATTATCCATTTCTCTCAAAATTTTAGCAAAAAAATTTTTTTTCATGACCACTAAAAAAATCAAGAAAATAAAACTATTAAAAAATGTTTTACAGATACATTTATGGTGTAATCTTCTTTATTTTAGTTCTAACTATACATCTCGTTGATATAAACACATAAAAAAAATCAGCTTGATATCTCTATTGGTTTCTGAGAAAAAGGAACATAAAGTTGAAAAAATATGATTTTGAGAAAATCTAAAAAAAAATCAAAAAAGTTAGTAATCACACATTTTAAGTACTGTCATGAAGCATAAGATGGGGTGCTTTCGTCTTCCTCTTCAAATTGGTCTGCCAGTCTCCTCTTCAACACATGTCTTTGTTGTCTGATCTCTATTTTGAGTCCATCTAGTGCTTTTTGTCCCTGATTCATATCCCTTTTATCAAACATCTTCATCACTCTTACTTCACATTTTCTGTTCCACTCTGAACCCCTGAACACAGGTTAGCAATATATTCCAATATGAATCAATCAGCTGTTGGATACAGACAGGTTATGCAATTTATAAGTCATAAAAATGAAAATAAATTATGGGATATTCAAATAAATATAAATATTTATAAACTTTATTCACAGAAAATTTTGAAATTAATAATCTGTAAAAATAACCACACTTAATGCGTTCTTAAAAAAAAATTGAAATATTTCTAGATATGTAATCGACATGAAACCTATGCCATTTTGAAGAGGAAGATTCAAACTAGTTAGTAGATGGAGCAATAAAATAAAATTTCATAATTTAAAAAAAAATTGAAAAGTAGTGTCCTTAAGTCAAGTTTCTCTACTTTGAGTTATAATTATTTCAAACAGTTTTATTCCAACACATCCAACACATATAGACTGTGCAAACCTTAGTTTGCAGCCAGGGGCTTCATTTATTTATTGGATAGAGCAAACAATACAATAGTCGAAAAGGAAAAAACAGGATATTGTTCAAAACTACTCCAATTTCCTAATTTTGTCTCAATTGCTATTAAAATTGCCTAAAATTGTCCAATTATATAGGCTATGGCCAATGTTTTTCAAAATAACAACAGGAGCACACTGCTGCCGCTTTTAGTCTGATTCTATCAAAATGACCTGCGCTCTCTCACACAATTAGCTCACAGGCTTTCCGGCTTCTGTGAAATCTGGCAGCATTTTGCTACATAAGAGATGCTGCAATCTAGTGTTGTTTGCATAGACTATAATCAAACATTAGAATTTAAAGTTGTGAATGAAAATAAATGTGAAAGCTATAGGAGGTTCTTAGACCTTCCACTGGAGTCATTTCCCAAAAAAATCATATTTCGTTTTTAAATTACTATTTATGTTTTTTAGCAGGGTAGACATTTATCAGGAATCAGGGCTTAAGTACCTCGTTGATTTGAATTAATTGTCAAATACAATATTATTTAATCTGTATAGCAATGGGAAGATGAGGTTTAATGTAGTGTATTTATAGAGAAGTATGGTGTTTATTGTAAATGAAATGAAGTCGAGTTGAATGGAAGTTTCAATAATTATGTTTGCTTTGCAGGTCCAGCAATCACTGAAGTGAACTCGCCGACCGTCAACCTGCCCAACCACGTGATCGACGGCACCTCCCCCCTCCACCGCTGCTCACCCCACTCCCGTAAGGAGAAGGAGAACCGCAATTGGCTGTCCTCCTTGAAGAAGAAAACACCATCTTCGCTTAACGCCAAATCAACACCATCCTCGCACCACGCCAAAACACCCTCCTCACTCAACCCGAAGTCTTTGCAAATCAGGAAATCGCAAAGCACCAGCAAGAAACCGAAGGCCTGCGGGAATTTGTTGAAGTTTTTCAAGGCCGCCGCAAAAGAGGACACCCCTGGCGCTACGCCCCTACCGTTGGATAGTGTGCCGGAAGTGGGCAATTTTGCCGAGTCTTCGTTGATGAACGGTGTCGCTATGATGGATATTTAACTTTCTACCGGTTATTCATTTTTTTTTGTAAATTTTATTGTAAGTTGGCAATTTTGCCGATGAATTTTTAGCTTTCTACCGGTTTTTCGTTAATTATATTGGAGGTTGCCAATTTTGCCGAGTCTTCGCTGATGTTCGGAATCACTATGATGAATATTTAGCCTTCCTATCGGTTTATCGAAATACCGTTTATTCTTTTTTTTTGTAAATTTTATTGTAAGTTGGCAATTTTGCGGATGAACGTAGTCACTATGATGAATATTTAGCTTTCTACCGGTTTTTCGTGAATTATATTGGAGGTTGCCAATTTTGCCGAGTCTTCGCTGATGTTCGGAATCACTATGATGAATATTTAGCCTTCCTATCGGTTTATCGAAATACCGTTTCTTTTTTTTTGTAAATTTTATTGTAAGTTGGCAATTTTGCCGATGAACGTAGTCACTATGATGAATATTTAGCTTTCTACCGGTTTTTCGTTAATTATATTGGAGGTTGCCAATTTTGCCGAGTCTTCGCTGATGTTCGGAATCACTATGTTGAATATTTAGCCTTCCTATCGGTTTATCGAAATACCGTTTCTTTTTTTTGTAATTTTATTGTAAGTTGGCAATTTTGCGGATGAACGTAGTCACTATGACGAATATTTAGCTTTCTACCGGTTTTTCGTGAATTATATTGGAGGTTGCCAATTTTGCCGAGTCTTCGCTGATGTTCGGAATCACTATGATGAATATTTAGCCTTCCTATCGGTTTATCGAAATACCGTTTCTTTTTTTTTGTAAATTTTATTGTAAGTTGGCAATTTTGCCGATGAATTTTTAGCTTTCTACCGGTTTTTCGTGAATTATATTGGAGGTTGCCAATTTTGCCGAGTCTCGCTGATGTTCGGAATCACTATGATGATATTTAGCCTTCCTATCGGTTTATCGAAATACCGTTTCTTTTTTTGTAAATTTTATTGTAAGTTGGCAATTTTGGCCGATGAACGAGTCACTATGATGAATATTCAGCTTTCTACCTGTTTTTCGTTAATTATATTGGAGGTTGCCAATTTTGCCGAGTCTTCGCTGATGTTTGAAATCACTATGATGAATATTTAGCTTTCTATCGGTTTATCGAATTACCGGTTATTATTTTTTTTGTAAATTTTATTGTAAGTTGGCAATTTTGGCCGATGAACGAAGTCACTATGATGAGTATTTAGCTTTCTACCGTTTTTCGTTAATTATATTGGAGGTTGCCAATTTTGCCGAGTCTTCGCTGATGTTCGGAATCACTATGATGAATATTTAGCCTTCCTATCGGTTATCGAAATACCGTTTCTTTTTTTTTGTAAATTTTATTGTAAGTTGGCAATTTTGCGATGAACGTAGTCACTATGACGAATATTTAGCTTTCTACCGGTTTTTCGTTAATTATATTGGAGGTTGCCAATTTTGCCGAGTCTTCGCTGATGTTCGGAATCACTATGATGAATATTTAGCCTTCCTATCGGTTATCGAAATACCGTTTCTTTTTTTTTGTAAATTTTATTGTAAGTTGGCAATTTTGCGATGAACGTAGTCACTATGACGAATATTTAGCTTTCTACCGGTTTTTCGTGAATTATATTGGAGGTTGCCAATTTTGCCGAGTCTTCGCTGATGTTCGGAATCACTATGATGAATATTTAGCCTTCCTATCGGTTATCGAAATACCGTTTCTTTTTTTTTGTAAATTTTATTGTAAGTTGGCAATTTTGGCCGATGAACGAAGTCACTATGATGAATATTTAGCTTTCTACCGGTTTTTCGTTTGTTTTCTAACTATATTGGAGGTTGGCAATTTTGCCGAGTCTTCGCTGATGTTTGAAATCACTATGATGAATATTTAGCTTTCTATCGGTTTATCGAATTACCGGTTATTATTTTTTTTGTAAATTTTATTGTAAGTTGGCAATTTTGGCCGATGAACGAAGTCACTATGATGAGTATTTAGCTTTCTACCGGTTTTTCGTTTGTTTTCTAACTATATTGGAGGTTGGCAATTTTGCCGAGTCTTCGCTGATGTTCGCTGATGAACGGAATCACTATGACGAATATTTAGCTTTCTATCGTTTTTGCATTCTTTAAAATTTTAATGAGATTGGTATTTTTGCCGATGAATGCTGATCTTCGCTGATATGCACGGAGTCACTGTGATTGATATTTATTCATTTAAATATATAAATATGTGGAGGCAAACAGGTAAAACCCCCAAAGCTTGCCAAGCACACATGTTACACAATACAATGTAATAAAGATATAGCAACTTGAAATGAAAACTTATATACAAAAAAGTTGAAATCATAATGATAAACTATATTATTATTATCATATAAAGTATATATTTCGAAGTGAAAAGGAAAAAATTAAATGAATGAAAATAATATTAATAATTATAATCATTTAGAAAAAAAATTAATGTAGATGAAATTGATAATATTTTGATAATCAGTACAGAAAAAAATAAGAAAATGAGTTGATTTATTAATTATTACGATCTAAGAACTCGACTATATATCTGATAAATAGAATTAAAAAAAAAATAAAAAAGAAGATACTAGACTGGAATGGCAAAAATACTTTAGAAGTGAGATACTGTAATCAATTCGGTTCTGAAGGATTTGTAAATGGCAAGAATGGAGAATATTTAGCTTTCTACCGGTTTTTTGCGTTTTTTATTTAATTGTATTGGAGGTTGGCAATTTTGCCGATGAACGCCGATGTTCGCTGATGAACAGAATTACTATGATGAATAATTTAACTTTCTACCGGGTTTTCGCTTTTTTATTGTATCAGTTGCTTTTACTTAGCTTATTAGTAATATAGTGAGATTCAATTTCAACTGAGAGGATAGAAAGAATGGAATTTATTAGGAATACTGAAAGTTTTAAATGAATCTCACCAAAGTTAATTATTGATCGTATCAGTTGTTTGCACTGAATTGCTGCCTCAATCTGTAAACACACTTCCTACCTCTAGTTGATAGTTATTTACCTCAGTGCCTCAGTTCACTGAGGTGTGTTCATTTATTTATTAATTCATCATAATATTTTTATGGGTTAAACAATCTGTAACGTCACCAATCGTCATGCAGTACAATAAGAAAAACATACAATTTATACACTCGAAGATGGATGATGAAAATATTAATAAAAAATAGATAAAATGTAATAAAAAATATAATAAAATTAATAGCCTAAATCTGCAAGGTGATTAAAAATAAGGGTGGGACATATTAAACACAAGCTTCAGGTTCAAATGAGCTAGCTTTGAAAATGGTCTTCTAGTAATTTAACTAGGTATCCAAGTAAGTTATTCAGGTTTTTCTTCTCGCAAAAACTTCCCATTCTGGAATAATGATAATTTCACATTCATGTTAATACACATTACTTTATTTTCATATCATAATCAGAGTTACATATTGTAACAGAGTAGTAATAAAAAAGACGAATTATAGAAAAGGAAAGCAATTTAAATAGAATATACTTTACATTAATACATAAATTTTACTTGATTCAGTCAATTTTTTACTTTGCGGTTATCAGTCAATTTTGTAATTTAGATTTGTATCTCAGCCTACTTAACGTTTTTGAGATTTTTGTAAAGTGAGGTTGAATGGATTCAACTCATTTCGTGCCTCCTTCCACTTATAAATATAAGTGAGGTGTAAGTCAAGTTTATATGAAAATTTAGATCTTATTTGTGTTTGTTTAATATTTCGTTCAGTGTGATTATGAGTGAATTTTACTTGAAGATTTATTTGGTTATTTCGAGTTTTCTTTTTCAATTGTAAGGTGTGATTCACGTTTAAATTCTAGCCTACTTGGTTAGCCTGGTTTCAAAATAGTTTAACTTGCAACAAAATTTAAAATACGTTTTCTCAAAACTAGACTTCTTGTTGAATTTATTTTCCTAGAGATGAAGATTTAAAAGCTTATTTTCAAAACGTTTCTTGTATAAAACTATTGTACATTTTTATAACTGATCAAATATTTATTGGTCTAGTGTACATTAGTGCATTCTAATGTACATTAGTGTCATTCTAAACTGTACGTCGGTGTAATTTTAGGATACATAGCTGCCTATTGTTTTCATCTCTTTCATCTCAACATTATTTTTAGGGACTAAACTGAGAAAGGAATCAGCTGTTTTCGGTAACACAGCAACATGGCGTATTAGGTTCTAACGGGAGATAAGACTGATATTTAGACTCGTTAGACACTATTATATAATTTTTTAAATTAGAATTGAGAGTTAATATCAAAAATGTACCGTACTGAATAAATACTATCGAAGAAGAAGTTTTGTATCAATATTTTATGTTTAATGATTAAATAAAAAAACCTATAAAAATGATTTAAGGGCTTTCTTTTTTCACACGACACCTTAGGCCCGGTTGCACAAAAGCCGGTTAAATTTCAACCGTCACGAGAACCAATCAGAGAAGCCGATGTTTCAAAAAAGCCTTCTCTGCTTGGTTCTCGAGAAATTAATCACGGTTAAAATTTAATTGTATCATAACTATTTCAGATCCTTGTTAGTGTAATAGGGGCTTAGTGAAAGTTTAACGCTCATATAACTTGCGGATAGCTGATGTGAAACATTGCAATCTGTCATCATTGTTTAAAGTGAATATATTATTATAATGATTGAGTTCAAAGCCACTGATCGGTGAGAGAAGGATGAGACCGGTGAGTGAACGTGGCTCTAAACGAACCACTGTTTGGTTGTTGAACGATGCATAGACTCACATGCAGCGCTACTGTACTTGCAATTGAAATCGGCCATTGAGGGGACAACCTGGAAGATTATTACATACTAAAGATCTTGAAGATTTTTGTAATCTGTAATATTACAAAAATATATAAATTATATAATATCTCGCGCTAAAATGCCTCAATGGTAGCCTTTAATTTTAAGTAAGAGCTAGCATTGGGAAGGCATAGGCATTGTGGGTTTATACCTCTTCAAGGTCTTTGGTCTAACTGAAAAGAAAAAAAACGTCATATCCGGTTCGTTCACTGATCAAGCTCATCGTACTTTTCTACCGATGGAAAAGAATGTAAACAGAGTAGCTGAACGTAAACAGACATGGCTGAATACGAGGTTGTTTACAAAAATAATGGACTCCATTATTATCATTTGGGAGCAGAGAATACATGATTACATAAATTCAATAACATTTAGAATATCTTACAAAGCATTCAAAACAACTCCAATCACTTGTTGGTTTTCCATTTCAATTGATTATACAATTAAATAGGTTAGGTTCTAGTTTGTTTACAAAAATATAAGCAGCAGAGAAAACATCTGTCAGTCATGACCCATGAGCAACCGTTCAGCCACAAAATACATACAGAGTGGAAGGTACCAATCTAACCAAGACAGCGACACGTGACTGCAAATTAGACTATAAATTAAAATTACTGCTTTATTAAAATGCTACATTTTCTTTCAAGATGGCGGATTTTAGCGTCAGGATACTAGCCGAGTTTTCATTCTGTGATCACTAATCTATGATCATGTTTTTTACTGAACGTAAAAAAACATGATGGAATTGATCAGTGGCTTTGAACGCAACCATTGTCAAGTCGCCTGAGACTGTACCTGAGCCAAAGAGTAGAATCAAGGAGCAGAACTTTGCAGCCAGTTACAAAAAAAAATCCTAGATTTTCTTTAATTTTCACGAAAATTACAAAATTTTACCGTACGCCAGAATCTGACTTTAAATTTTTCATTTGGTACAAATAATAGTCCAGTCACCAGGTACTTTATGATGGAAAAAACTCCGCACACTAATTTTTTCGTGCAATGACTGTAGTATTGGACAACCTAAATAAAAAAATTTGTCCTTCTAGTCTCTAGCCCTGGAGGTTTTTACAGTGTGCCCCAAAAACCATGGATTTTTGGTTCCTCTTCCAGTTTTCTACGATTTTTTTTCCAAATTGAGTCATCCGACAGAGAAAAATCTCTCTTGCATTATTTTTTTCAGATGATAAAATTTCGAATAAAAGAACCTCCGACTTTGCTCCGATAAGCGGAGTAGAAAAATAGAGGGAGTTGGAACCAAATCATCTAATTACAGTTACGAATAAGGTCATAGAAAGAAGCGCGGTTGCCAAGTTGACGATCAGACTCAATTTATGCAGTACTTTCTTAGGGGAAACTAGGTATGCGTTTCATGAGGTGTTGAACACTCACTAAAGACTACAGAATGCTGCGTCCGCTTTAGCTTGGCGATATCGCCGCCGCTGTATCCCTACACTCCTCTACTTACTCTGCTCCGCATATCCCTCCAAGTCGGAAGTAGTTTTAATTTTACTATAGTCGTCTAGTTTGCAAGTAATGACTACAGTTACTGTATAAAGAATTTCTATATCATGTAGTGATGACGTTTTGCCACGTTGTCTAGTTTTCACGTCCTCACAGAGAAGGATAGGTTCCTTTCTTGTCTGTGACCACGCCTAAGGCGTTACAATTGCAGTAATTACTAATTATAGGTACTGTAGAAGCAATTGTGAACAATGACTCATAAAAATGGTTGATTTAAATTTGATAGACGAACGCAAAGATGTGGTTGAAATTTAACAAATATTTAAATGTGACACATAAACTAGAAAAAGTTATGAATGACTCAAATTTGACACACAAAAAAAATGGAGAGATCGTTACAAGTATTTGACAGCTCCTACAAGTAGGTGAAATATTCTTCCTATAACCTTTGGAAGTTTGGATATGCTAAAGACTCAAAGTATTATATATTATGCAGTATATAGTAGGCTCGGAAGTTTTAATTGATGGGTTTACGTTGAGAAAATAGCTCCATAGTAAGTAGTTGCATTGTTTCGTTTTTACTCAAGGTACCTAGGTAATTGTCTACCGGTAGGCCTACCAATTTGTTAGCTTCTGTAGTGAGATTGACGCTCTATAGTAGGCTAGATGTTTCGTCGCATGATGTTTCGTTTTGCTGTGTTGAATAAAAAATATCCTATACTATTAAACGAGCTACTATTAAATTTCTGTTTATATGTTTGTATTTCACCGGATCTCGAAAACGGCTCTAACGATTCTCACGAAATTCAGAACATAGTAGGTTTATAATATAGAAATTCGATTGCACTAGGTCTCATCCCTGGGAAAACTCGCTGAGGGACATTAAAGGATAATTATTATTATTCATCCTTGGTAAAACAGCTGATAATAATTATTTCGTCGTCTGTTGATGATGGAAGTGAGTGAGCGAGTTCATATGTGTGGGACTGACTGTGTCGAAATTATAACTCAGCTGTTGAACTTTTGTAATCATTCAATCAGGTACTTAGTGCCGGTTGCAAAAAAGCCGGGTTATTTTCAATCCTGATTAATTCCAGTAGATCCATCTTTTTGAAATGGTCTTCTCTGATTTGGTTCACGTGAAATTAATCAGGATTAAAATTTAACCGGGTCTTTGTGAGGGAAATTCTTGCATTCCTCTGGGAATTAATCTCAATTTACTGTTATTAGATATCAAGAATGCATCCGACCCCACATGGCCTTACTTGTTCAACTTATTTAGTTTGTATACTTGATCGTGGGTAATGATAGAAATGAAATTTCAACTTACAGATAGAAATGAAATCTGTATACATGCATAGAAACACCTTATGAAGTTCCCAGAGAGAATAACTAGTTTATAAATTATAACGGATTATTTCTATCCTATCTAGGCATGTTATTACGTATTTACATGCCTTTTTTATGCAGATTTAGTTTTCAAGTTGTGAATACCAGCAAGCTTGTTCGTGGTATAACCACACTCTGATGTAGATTTAGAACCACTGGAAAGCTGGAATTTTGTACTCATATTATAAAAAGTTTTTAATCATTCAAGTTTTTTCCACCTTTTAAATATATGAATGTTCAAATAAATAATATTTTCATTCGAATTCAAATGGAATTTTGTGAGGGAAAAATCATTATTGGGGACTGGGTCGGAAACGACCCCACCTGGTCTTCTATGTCTCATGCAACCACGTGGTACTAGGAGGGTTAACGAGAATCTCACTATGAGTTTAATCATTACTAATCATTAAGGGCAGCAAATAAAAAAAATCCATTTTTTCAATATACCTCGATTTTGTCACGTATCGATAGCTTAACTAGTAGCTCTGTGAACAGTAGACCTCACGCAGTATTCTCATCCACAAGTACCTGATTGAAACTATAGACATTATGGAAATACAGCAATAGACTGGCTTCTCCACACATCTGTGTAATCACTATTGTCAGCTGATTTATAATGAATAATTCTATAGTCTGATGTTTACTCTAATATTGGCGTATGAAGGAGGCTCCTTTTCCCTTTTATATTATCCTTGAAATGCAAAATTTCCAAAAAACTTGTATAATATACGTCGACGCGCAATTAAAAAGGAACATACCTATCATATTTCATGAAAATCTATTACCGCGTTTTGCCGTAAATGCGCAACATAAAAACATTTAAACATTAAGAGAAATGCCAAACCGTCGACTTGAATCTTAGACTTCACTTCGCTCGGTCAATTATTCTGCTTTAAATATTGATGTATCATATGATATGATCCCATCATCCACTGTGTGAAAAATTTACTATCATGCTGCAACAGATTTTTCCGTTCTTTGCTCATTCAAGTGCATTCATGGAGGAACCTAAAACTTGAGCGAATCGCTGGACAATATGTTACGGTATTTGGTGTAGAATTCCAAAAAAGTATTTGTGAAACTGGACACATTCAAACTAGGAGTCTATTTTGCTATTTGACAGTATAATAAGGGCCATATCAGAAAGTGTCTTATTGAA
>NC_052508.1:60651977-60683074 GCF_014356525.2 Nilaparvata lugens | reverse complement strand
ACTGATAAATAATTTTTTAATAGTACCGCTCATCGAATTTTCATCTAGCTGTTTACCCTGTTCTCTATATTTTCAGTAGCAGAAGTCTTCGGGGTGATTTACAGCATTTAATTTGGATTCTCGTTTAATAATAATAATTATCATAACTATATGTTTGCAGAACTGGCCTCAAGCACACATCGTTCCAAAGTAAGAACAGATTCTGCAATTCGTTCTGAAAGTAACTTCTCACAAACCTTAGTTGTTTGCTTTATTCTAATCTAAAGCATCACACTCTATTGTTAGAAAATGTGTATTTTATGGGTAAGTTTATTGGTTAATAGTCTATTTTCAATGAAGTAGAGATCTATAGTACGCATGATACTTGTTTAATCAATGATATTATTTGCAGGACTGATATCAGTGTTCCTACATGTGCACCCATTCGGAGCCGGCGTTGACTACATCTGGTCGTTCCTGCACAAAATGGACTCCACCATCAAGCCCAATGAAGTGGAGGTGCTAATGTCCAAGTTCCCCACTGTATTTCATCAGCAACTTTCCGGTATAGGAGCACACATGGAACGCAGATGGAGCTTCGGTGGTTTCAAAAACGAATCACCAAAAGATAAAGTATGAAACGGACATATCAGTGGCACAAAAAGTGGCCACACAATGTAGTTTGATACTAAGAATAAGTGACTGAAAAAGTTCTTCACAAAAATGTTGTGTAAAACGGAGAATAAGTGACTGAAAAATTTCCTCATAAGATGTAGTGTGAAACTAACAAAAAAGTGGCCGAAAAGTTTAAGTGTGAAGAGAACGGGACTATTTTAATATTGGACTTAATCTCTACAAATTTAAATGACTATTTACTTTGGTGACACAAAAGTTCACCAAAATATGTAGTGTAAAACTAAGAATAAATTACACAAGTTGTAGTGTGAAACTAACAAAAAAGTGGTCGAAAAATTAACTTGTGAGGTGGAAAAGAATTATTATGATGTTGGACTTACTGTCTACAACTCTAGTCTTTGCCGGAAAGTTGTCTTGCTCCTTTTATTAAGTAAAAGATATTAAAAGAAATCCAGAAATGAAATCAAAATACCTGATATCGATTCATCAGTATACTTGCTCACATTTTTTTTCGTTGCGTATCTATACATTAATTTTCATTTCACAGTGTAGTATTTTTTTTTGTAGTGTTGTAGATTTCAAATCATGTGATATTTTAAGTTTAATAAAATCAATTGATTTGATACTCTAACAAAATTGTTATTTTATGTCTCAAACGCCTGAACTATGACTAGATTGAAATAGGTACATTATTCGTCATTATTTAATGAAATTACAAACTAAAATGTATTGATTATTAGTCATTAATATTATTATCCTTATCTATCTTCATTATTATCTTATTTATCTATCCTTATCTAGCTCCGCGACTGCATTTAATATTACATCAGATATACCGGTATCAGCTACCCTTTAAGAAGGCAGTGGCAAGGCAAAGAATCAGCAACGCTGTTCTATCTTTCTCCACTGCAGCTATTGTCATGTATACCTCTATACTATATAAATTATCAATACTAAACATTTATTCATGAATCCATCGATGAACAGATAAATAAATATAGAAAGGAAAATAACATAATATATTAACAATCATGCTTTTAAACTATAACACAACTAATTTATTTTCGATACCATAGAACAACAAAGATACATTTTACAGTGTTTGTTAGAGTACTCTTCAAGAGAAAAAACATGTTGCAAGTATGTTCACCATCTGGCACGCATAATACCGGCCAACTTATTATAATCGGCCAAATGCCTGAAGACAATTCGACTGAGCCGCCATTTGTAGACAGTGCCCCTGGGCCGAGAGGTGACCGCACACCTATAGATGGCATTGTGCCATCTGTTGATGTCCCCTGGAAGCTGAGTCATCTCCTCGAGAGCAGCCTCCTGATCAAAAAACACCACAAATTAATTAGCCTAACTTGAACAGTCACCTAATCTAAAGCATAAATGCAACACAATTTATAATGAAAAATGGTGATAGAGTCACATTGAATCTCAATTGGCTAACTGTAATCTATAAAGAATACTTAATTTAGTTTTTATACTTATTTAGTTGAATAATGAATTGTAGAAGAATAAATTCTAGATCAATCAAATTTATTCTCTTCAACACTTTAAAATATTGATGTATATTATATAGCATAACAGTACGCTAAATATAGTAATACTACAGTATAACATGAAATATTAGCAAACCATAATAAAAACTATATTAACATTATTTTTGTACAATATTATGATATTAATGAGAATACTCTTACATAGACGTGTGAGTAAGGGTGAATCTGGACTATAATGATTCAGATGAAATTTGTATGAGAAAGTAAATAAATAAACAATAATAAGTAACAAGATAATAAAGAATGAACATAAAGAAAAGATTGTATATTTCAACAAAATATATAAATTAAGTGATAGGTGATTTACTGAAGAGCATAAATAAACACTTTCGTAATATTTTGCCCGGTTGCACAAAAGTCTGTTTTTCTAATTTCACCTGTAATTAAATGCCATAAGATCCAATCAGACAAGGGTTCTTAGAAAAAGCCACAAAAACAATCAGAGAAGCCCTCTCATGGTATTGAATTAAATTATTAATTATTGTAGGGTAATTCAATTTCCGTACCTTGAGTTCAGGAGGGAGAACTCCGTTCTTCTTCAGAGCTATCAATCGTGATTTGACCGGCCATATTCAGTCAACGCTTTCCTTTTTCGCACATCTTTCCGCATTCTGGCATCCACCCATTCGTTACAGGTTTGTTGGTACTGCGGTGTCAAACGCTTTTGAGTCTGGAAATTATTAAACCAAAATTTTAACTGGACTTGCCAAAAACTACATAAGAGAAGCATGTCAACATGCATACAAAATTAATGAACAAAAACTCCCCAAGTTTTGATTTAATTACAAAATGAAATTGCGGTTCATACTTTGCCTGGAGGGGCGAACTAAACCAGGTGGGAGCTGACAAACCAGTTCAGCCAATTGGAACGGGAATAGAACCACGCGGTAGTCATGGCAACAGGCATAGATGCCAGATTGTTTCACCCACACGCACAGTATCGCACACGTGCATTCTGAACCATAACTTCGCCAGAGAAGGTTTGCTCTGCGTTTGTCTTGCGTATGGTCAGTGTTCTGCGTAAAATAATCACTATTATTAGATTTATAGAGTTGTGAGTGTGTCTTTTGATTGTACAGTGTGCGTGAGTGTGTTTTTTTAAATATAAGTTACAACTAAAAGTTTTGAAGTGTACAATCATTTTATTGTGTATTCAATATATTTATCCGTGATGGAAAGTGGAGAAGCTAGGAGAAAGAGAGGTCACTCTAGTGTTCAGCCAGCTAAAACACCTCCTTATTCTATAGGTTTAACATTTTCTATAGGTTTTAAAAATCTTTCTCAGAATAGCCAACAAGCTGCAGATTTTAAATCAGAATGATATAGCTCACGAGCGAGTACTTCAGCCCAGGGTCTCACTAGTTTTTATAGTAAGTTTCATAGAAGCACGGAATAAAGAAGTGCTTATTGCTCATTACTTAGCATTACTTACTTAATTAGCATTAGCAAATGCATTTTTTTATTAAATTTCATCTCTTGACTCACAAACTATTACTTATTAATCTCTTCATTACTCCGTGGTTGAAGGGAAATACTCACATATTATGTGAGACGTCTTATTAAGACGTCTCACAGACGTATAGGCCTACTTCAGCTATGAATATTATTTATACTCATTAAGGTCAAAATAAGTAATGTCGACTATGTAGGCTCATATTGTGTCCCTTTGTGTTTTGTAAATCAGTTAATTCTTCATCACAGACACACTTTTTCTCTATGTATTTAACACGACATGCAGTCAAAATTTATCTTTTGACTGCATGTCGTGTTAAATACATAGAGAAAAAGTGTTTTAATACATCGCAGCTCAGAATGGATCAAGGAACCATCATTATTATTATAGAGTTTTCTTGTACCCAAAATTGATTTGATGGAAAGTACCTACTGACCGCCTCTTCTTTCCCCGTCTGTAGGCTTATAAGAGAGTACTCATTATTCTCACTCGTGAATGACCGTGTAAATACGGCAACACCGCGGCAGCTGCATCCCACCTTTTCGCTACTCACCGTATCCCTCCAAGTACGAAGTAAATTAAAACACACTATAGAGTGTCGAAGGCTAGGTACTATGCCACCGTTCGCCTTCGCTCCAATTTTTTGTCGTGGTGAAACGAGACAAGGCAGGACGAGTGACTTGTTACCGCTGATCATTAATGAGGAACTCGTCTTCTGTTCGCATTGCAGTGTGTATGGCAAGACTAACACGAGCTCTCGTGTTAGCCTTTCAGAGAGTAATTTGGCAAGCTACTTGGCGATAGTGTGGCATAGTTATTAGAAATTTTCAAGTCGTTTTGACTAATGTAAACATTGTATTGTTATGCCGGTGCCACACTCTTGTCGATTGTGTACAAACGACGACGATCGCAATAGAGTAATTGGCTTCTGTGGAAGCCTTTGCTCCGAGACGAGTCACAGCAGAGGCCAACAAGCTTATGCGGGCCATTCACTATCCGAAAATTTGATCCACCACTCACGCTCCAGCTGATTAGTCCCCAGCATCCCCACTCACGTTCTAAATCACACCTGACTAGGCAACTGTTCTTGCAAAAACAGGTGACCTGTTTACCCGTAAAACTCGTCCGGCAATATTCGCTACGCCGTCGAATCAAATTGGACAAAATTGGATAGTGGATGGCCCGCTTTAGGCGAGTGGCGAGCATCATTCTTGTCAACCATTGCGTTCTTGCGGCAACCATTGAGTTCGTTAACCTACTTAGATCTCTGGACCTCTATGTGGCTAACTGGCAGCCCACTAGATTAGATGCTTGCCTCGATAATGTGATACAAATCTGAACATTGGCACTAACATTAGTTGTTCAATTGTAAATCCTCTCCTCAGTGACCACCTGGCACTCGGCTGCAATGTGGAATTGCCAACTTCCACCTACCCTGCCTCTATACCTTCACTTGGGTGCGACCCATCACACAGGGTGGACGCGAGCGTTTTCTGCATTATCTGACTCTGACTGACTGGAGCTTTCTGAAGGATCATCCTGATGCACAGCCCAATTTCACGGCGTTTTTTATAGACTCCTGACTGGCTTCAACAACTGCTTTCCACTAAAACGTTTCCTCTCTGGAAGGCCTGGTAAACGTGGTGCACTATGGATTACGGACGACCTTCTTCACCTGGTTCTTATGGCGTATTCGAGCGGTTTCGGGCTGATCTACTTCTGTCCTCTAAACGGACCTACATGGGACTTAGGAGATCATACCAGCGGGCTGTTCGTGCGGCCAGGATGCGCTACAACTCTGAGCTGATTGACCGGGCACCCAATAGGTGCAAAGCTGCCTGGGGTATCATCAGAGCCGCTGCGGTGTGCCAGCTCCTGGTGCTGTTCCGGTATCTGCGGATGATCTTCACGACGCGTGGACCAGCTCTATTCGCGGGATCTGCGAGGGGATCCGAGCTTCACCTGTGGTGGCGAAGGATCAGCTCTCGGCTTCGGTTCGGCCCCCCGCTCTTCGGCTTTTGACCTGGCGCCATATTACTTGAGATGATGTCACTCGAGTTGTGAACTGTTTGAGCAGTGCTACTATTAAGGGTGTATTAGCTCTTATTGTTGCTACCCTGACTGCTTGTATTAATCTGTGTTTCCAGCAGTCAGTATTTCCTTCTCAGCTTAAAATTTCTAAGACGGTGCCTGTCTTTAAGATGGGTGATAGGCATGATCCTACTAACTATAGGCCTATCTCCATCCTGCCTGTTATATCGAAGATATTTGAAATCCTTATTGCTGAGCAACTCCTTGCTTATTGTGACCAGTGCGGCCTATTTGCGACCACCCAGTTTGGTTTCAGAAAAAATAGATCCACCACTGATGCAGTAGATTTCCTGCTTTCCAAAATATTTGATTGCTTTGAGGCACGTGGACTTGCTGGGCTCACCTTGTGTGATCTCAGCAAGGCCTTTGATACAATGGATCATGCTATTCTCATGGACAAGCTTGGGCATTAAGGTGTGGGACCGTCTCCTCTCAAACTGATTCAGGCCTACCTGGGGGGTCGCAGACAGGCGGTGCTGGCTAATAGAGTTCTCTCTGAGATCAGGGATTGTGTTGACTGTGGAGTGCCTCAGGGCTCAGTCCTGGGGCCTCTGTTGTTTCTTATTTCAGTTAACGACATAGCCCAAGTGGATGGCAGGTGTGTTGTCTGTTATGCGGACGACACCACCTTATTCAATGCTGGTCGCGAGATGGGAGGGCTGAGGGCAGCTATGGTGGAGACTGGGGCATTTGCGTCGGACTGGTTGGTTCTCTGCCAATCGCTTCCTCCTCAATGAAGACAAAACACAGTCTATTGTGTTCAGTCTCAGAAATGGGAATGAATACAATTTTGCCCCCGTCAAACTGTTAGGGTTTACCCTTGACAGGAAGCTCTCATGGGGCGAGCACATTGAGACAGTCTGCGCCATGTTGAGCAGAGTGGTTTTCCTGCTGAGAGGTCTCAAATACAGTTTGCCACCTCATTATCTTAAAATTTGCTATTTTGGCTTTTTTCAGAGCGTGATTTTATATGGCCTCCCCCTCTGGGGTAAAGCCACAGATGTCGCCCGAGTCCTTCGTCTCCAGAAGAGGGCCCTGAGGATTATTTGTGGGGCTGGTAGATTAGCCCACTGTCGCCCACTCTTTATCAAAGAGAGAATCCTCACCGTCTTCTCCCTCTATGTTCTTCATACCCTTTGCAGAACACATGTAAACGTGGGGTTGCTCGTGACCCGACAGAGCTTCCACCCGTATGAGACTAGGGTTAGACTCAGGCTGGATTTACCCTACCAGAGGCTGAGCAGAACTTGGACCTGTAGGCCTAATGACAGCCATACACAAGCAACAAATATCTAAAATATATTCAAAAATCTTTGATTTTATAGCCTCCCTCTGGGAAGTAGTCTGATATCCAGAAAAAAAACATACTAAGATGACGACCACGGCTGTTAAGCTTTCAGTGGGATCACTGCCAGTATACAATGACCCTTCAAGCTTACAATGAAAATGTCTACTGACTAGTACAATAAAATATAATTCTCATGAGTTCTGATTGGACAGTCTCATTTCTGATATCCAGAAAAAACATACTAAAATGACGACCACGGTTGTTAGGCTTTCAGAGGGATCACTGCAATGACCCTTTAAGCTTATAATGAAAATGACTACTGACTAGTACAATGAAAATATAATTCTCATGGAATCTGATTGGACAGTCTTATTATAACGAAAGGAAATAATATTCTCACTGTACTGGTTACTTTCACTGGACTCTTTTACAAATAGTGATACTGATTGGATTCTTTCAATTTCAAATGGATTATTCATGCTCACTAAGACGTCCTAATTACGATTACGAACAGTCTAATCAGAATACATAGAAATTACATGTTTACTATGCCAGTCACTTTTACTGTAAATGGTTTAGCTTCCCATTTTAACAGTTCTTTATCAATCATAACCCTAAAAGAACATGTATTTTATTATGTAAATTAAACTAAAACTGGCATTTAAGTAGCTATATTTCAAAAGACCATTTAATATGATTTTCAAGTTTAAAATTATCAATCTAAAAATTGCTAAGATTGGTAAATATTATATTATTGGTATAAATAAAAATTGATCCTGAAAATGTACCAACATGCTAACTCACCTCTGTTATTGATGTTCTATTTAATTTGCTGATAAAACTTGAAAAAACATTTCTACAACTAAGAAGCGCCATTATCAAATTGATAATGTAAAAAATGTAATATAGAATCAAATAATTATTGTAATAACAAATACAAATATCATTCTCATCAATCAGCCGTCTGCAGGTCTGCTTGTGATTTTGTTGCAATGTTTATATCGATGTATCGATCTGAAGATCGATCACCATTGAATAGGTATCGATACATTGATGTTTTTCCTTTAAACATTGATATATTCCAAATAAAACTATTTTTCTTATATGTTTTGATGAAACCAATATACATATATTTTCTTAAAATAAAATGACTTGGTTTGAAATAGTTCATTGGTATTCGTGTGCGTTTGTGTTAATAGACTCAGTTTTTTGTATGCGTAAGGCGACAAACTGATTTCAAAAACGACCCAGTTTGTCGTGGTCTCACGACTATTCAGTTTGTCGTGGTCTCACGTCTAGCAATTTGTAGTGTTATAGTTTGTTTTGTAATTTGTAGGTTAAGATTTGAGCAGAACAGCAGAAGTTAAATATAAAATTATTATTTTGTCAAACTTGTTTACTCTTATGGTAATATGCCTGAAAAAATATATGTCTAATTTCATTGTTTGATTTGAAGAGAGAGAAAAATTGTACTATGTTACAAAATTGTTTTCACCAGTGTAGGTGTTGAAGGTGAAGTATGAAAATTACCAAGTTGAATTAGTTACTAAAATAATAATGCTTACAAAGTTATGTCAATTGAACAGTAATTTAATTGAAACTTCATCTTTTTTTGTAGGTACATTTTTATATCTTAGTGAGGTAACAAAATACTTGCTTGTTCTAATTTCCAAGTTTATGTACCTGCATGTATCATCAAACGAAACATGCAATTTGTAGCTCAAACATCAAAAAGTAAAAAAATTATGCTGCCTTAAAAATATTTTTAAGAAAGCATCTTTGTTCTTATATTATGGTTGAGGTACTTAAACTTGAAGCAATCAGCTCTTAAGTGAAGTTGAGCGATTCTATTAAGATATTGAATCCTAATAAATTCTCATCGCAGATAGCTTTCTGTGTGTCTTCGCTACATTTAAAATAAAAAGTGCTATAAAATTTACTTTTCAAGAGAAGCCCATATATGCTAAGTTTCGTTCATATAGGCTACAATTGTATATATTTTCTGTATTGAGATAGTTTTGCCCTGTCTTATTGAATACAAATTAATTTGCTTGATTTCAGAAGAACCTCCGTTTAGCGTTCCCTATTTCTAGAAAACCTCCTTCTTCTATTCCAATCCTATTTGAAATAATTTTGACCCTCAAAGTAGGACTCTGTCATAGGTCACAAAGTCGGATACTCTTGGTAACCAGCGCTCTGGAACCTTCGGAAATGCAGCTATCGAGACGACAAAAGCGTTTCCTATCTCTAGAATTTCATGCTTTTCCTATTTCGGAATAATTCCGAACACTCGAAGTAGGATTTCGTCATAGGTCACCATGTGGAATACTCTTGGTAACCAGCACTCTGAAACCTCCGGAAATGCAGCTATCGAAACGGAACAAATGGGTCCGGTCTCCAGTAGACTTCTTTCTCTTATTCCAATCCCATTTGTAATATTTCCGAGCCTCGTTAGACTTTTGTCAAAATGTAACAAGTCGTTGCAAGTTGGATCGCTGCAAACGAAGACTATTGAACGCCGCTTTATCCCTGATGATGTAGCCCGTCACGATACACCTCTTTTCTCGATTAAAACAAAAAAAAGGTGTACTTTGCGGATATGGAAAATTAAGTATAATGACTTGTGTCACAAATCTGCTTATTCAAGAGCTCCAGTCCAACTGACTCTGCTGAATGCTGCTGCTCCGATCCTCTAGAGAGTGTTGGAGGTGACAGGGGAAGAAAGATAAGGTCAGTCTTGCGCGACTCCGTTGCGCAGTAGTCAAGTGCCTGGGTTTATCGTAGACTCGACGAGATGCCTTACCTAAATTGATGATGCCGCGTCGGCCTAATAGGCCTTCCTTCATTAGTCACGAATCACATTGTGACAATAGGTAGTATATACATACGTAGTCCTGGGACATGAATTTTTGTCTCATATGACCTAACATTTGTTATTATTTACAACCTATATGCAATTCCAACCTGTTCCGGAAATTTGTTTTATGTTTTACAATCGTTAACGTTTTAGTAGCTATGTGTGATCTGACTAATGCCTGATATAATTTGTTTCAGGCATTATGAATGCTACGACAATTACAATGAATGGTCTTGATAATGTACCGCATTGCAAACGACTACCCTTCAACAGACAACGACAGCCGAGCACTGATAGTGATACCAGTTCGGAAGTTGATAATAGATCAATGGAAGGACCCGGTGCCAACGAATATAAGTTCATCGAAAACTCACACTCCAATAAAGTAAGTTGTAAAAAAGTGGTTTTGATGATTTGAAAATTATCAATTATGTCCTTTACGTCAAGAAAATATATTGTTCAATGATTTAATAATGATTTTTCATAAAAGGTCAAATATTTTGTTAAATTATTATATTTCCACATTGTTAAAAAGCGATATGGCAAAGTTGCGGAGCTAGAAAAGGATAGCGCTATCTGCTTTGTCGAATGATAGACAGTGATAGCAATATACAGAGTGTTCTGAAAACAGGTGCCCATAAGTCAGGGCATGATTCCTCTCATCAAAAGAAGGAAAAAAGCTCTAATTAACATAGGTCCGAAAATGCTTTGTTCCCAAGTTTACAGGGTGAAAGATTTTGTCTGAATTTCAGTTCCCCTGCCGAAACGAACAATTCAGCGTACTTTATGTAAAATGAACTGAAAAATTGGATGAAATCGTTATCAGACCTGTAGCTACAGTAATTTTTAAGATATGTGATGAAATACGCGCGAAACTTGGTCCCGAAAAACAAGTTCCTTTAAGGTTTGAAGCAGATTTACTATGTTAAATGTACGATAAACACAATATATTTTTCTACAGAACTTGTAGAAAATTTAATTTCGAAGAGAAAGATGTAGAAAGAATAAGTCTATAATAGACAAATGCAACCTTAAAAAAATAATCCTTAATTACATACAAAACGCATGAAAGATAGACAAAATATGTTAAGCTCTCTATTTTTCGAACCTATGCTAATTAGAACTTTTTTCTTTTGATGTGAGGAATCACGCCCTGACTTATGGGCACCTTTTTTCAGAAATTATTTTAAATAACGAGCTATCAAACAATTTTTTTTTGTTAAATTTAGAGCTTTAAAAATTGTAATCAAAATATAACTGTACGATTTCTTAGCTCTTCTATTCACATTAACAACTAACTCTAATTCTTTTCCCTTTCTTCCAGATACTAGAAGGACTTAACGAACTAAGAAAGAGTGGGCAATTCTGTGATGTAAACCTATCAGTTAGTGGTCAAATATTTCCAGCACATAGGAATGTGCTGGCCTCATTTAGTCCCTACTTCAGTGTAAGCAACCATACTATCTAATCACTTCACCTTCAAATTAATTTTGAAAAGTAATTTTTAATCAAAATATCTTTGGAAGGCAATTCTTTAAAACCAATCAAGTAATTCTTTTGAACATTCTATTTGAATGTTGTTAATCTATTTTCCATGTCACTGTATCTTTTGTTATTTCCAATTGCTACGCCAATTTAAAAATCCAATCATTAATCTAATTTGTGATTATTATTCATTCATTCACATAAAATGGCTACTGATATCAATACTCATTGTAATAATATGTACCTACCATAATATACTTAGGAATATGACTAATATCGGATGATGACTAATATACCGTACTCATTGTAATAGTGTGTAGGCCTAATACCCTAATATAGGCTACATAGAAATATGATCAATAGCCTGATATAATTCTAGTTTACTTATATAATATTGCATCTCAAAAGTATTGATTGAAATCTCAATTTCTTTGGGAGAGAAATTGTACAAGGTATCTTAAGATTATCTCTCTTGATATGTGTGTTTTTTTTTTTGTAAAAATAAAAGCAGTGACTCATATAATATTTTACAATACTTTATTACTTACACAAGCGCAAACTCCATGTTTTATCTCTTCTTTCAATGAAAAGACTAGTATTCTCAAATTCATTGTGTGTCTTCCTAAGTTAATTGATCACCGGAATACGGTGATACGGGTTGATTTAAACCCGGATACGGACAAAAGTTTCTAGCCAGATCACTTCCGTGTTATCAGATGGGCATATTAAACTGTTAGTCCCGGCTGATACATAACAGTCGTGAGGCCCATTGACGGCTTAAATTATATACTCGGGCGTGGTGGATCTCCCATCAGTGGGAAGGATATTTTGAATATTCTTTCCGAAGAATGGACATTGGTATGTCCAAAGCTCCGCCAATTTATGTAGATGCATAACAATATTATCTTTAGTTATTACAAATTGCTTTTTTCTTATCATATACAGTTCAATAATTATTTTCTTAGTCTATATTATGTAAATTCATCTATAATTTTGCTGTATTGTAAGCTATTTTATATAAGTGTATAAGCCAGTATATATTGTAATCTACTCTACATGAATAAAGTACCCAATCAATCAATCAGGGACACAAAAATCATACGAATGCTCTTATCAACTCTTTATTTCCAAGTCATGCTATAGTTTTCTCTTTTGATTCATGGTTGCTTAACCTACTTATGCCCGGTTGCACGAAAGCCGTTTAAATTTGAACCGTGATTAGCTTTACGAGAACCAATCACAGAAGGCTTTTTTGAAAAGACGGCTTCTCTGATTGGTTCTCTTGGCTTTTGTGCAACCGGCACTTACACTTTTTATTTAGCTTATCTATTTATGAATACAGTTATCGATTTTTTAAAATGAGGCCAAGGATCATTTCTTAATTTTACCACTACTACTACTACTTATTGACTCTACGGCCCTTGAAGATCCTTGGCCTCCTCCACAAGCCTTCTCCATGCATCTCTGTCCTGTGTTCTCTGTCTCCACCTTTTTACGCCCAAGGATTGGAGGTCCGCCTCTACGTTATCCAACCATCTCTTGCGTGGTCGGCCTCGTTTTCTTTGTCCCCCTGGTTGCTGATATAGAGACATAGGTGCTGTACGGGTTTCCGGCATCCGTTCCACAAGGTCACAAAATAAGGATACCCTAGGTTGTCCTTTACTTTGTGCGCATAGCCCAAAAAACGGATTGGAGAACCAATATATTTTGGAATTGTTACTGTTTATAGAATTTGGGAGTAGAGTAGTTTTGGGCTGAGCCTGTTGCTCTCTCTCTCTCTCTCTCTCTCTCTCTCTCTCTCTCTCTCTCTGAGAGTTTTTCTGAGAGTAGTGTGGCATGAGTGAGGTCATACCTTCTTGACAGACAGCATTGTGTTCGATTGGACGGCACGTCTCGATGGAGGGTGGTCAACAGGGGGGACCTCAGGGTTCAGTTTTAGGACCACTACTGTATGTAAATGACGTAACTGACCGACTTAGACACTCCAGATATCATCTTTATGCAGACGACCTACAGATTTATAGACATTTCAAGACTGATATGAATGAGGACCTGACTGCTGTCTCACTCTGGACAGCACAGCATGGATTGAAAATTAATGAATCAAAATCCTTAATAAAATAATGCTTGTGAAGACCTTGATATTTCTACATTTCCATTATGGAGATGTGGTCATACAGGACAAGACAGTGACACTCTGAAAGACTGCAAAGGGCTCAGAACTACTGCGTGAGATTCGTCTTTGGTCTTGAAAGGGACGTCCACATAAGCCCTAACATCACTCAGATGGGTATTTTAAAGCTTCGAAACAGCAGAATTTATCATGTGCTGATGCTCCTCCACAAGGTTCTGGCAACTGGGTCTCATCTCTACTTGAGTCAGAAATTTCAATTCTTCGCAGGAATCAACAGAAGAGATACGAGGCATGGCGCGAGCCTGTTGAGCATTCCCATCCATCGCACTGTGACATATAATAGGTCGTTCGTGTGACTGCTTGCAGACTGTGGAATAGCTTACCCATCATCTTTGAGGATGTTGAGATGCGGACACTGTTCGGCGGCGGAGGTCTTGGCGTGGCTGAGGGAGGCGATCGGGGCATAGGATGAAGGAGGTGTGTGTTACGTGGTGTGTTTGCGTGTGTGAAAGGTGTGTGTTTGCGTGAAATTTTATTGTTTCTTGCTTAAAAAAAACTTTTTTTTCTAAAAACTCTATTTTCTAACTTTTTCATTTTTTTCAGTATAACATATATTCTACTAAATTAATGAAATTTTTTTTGTTTTTTTTTCAATTACTATTGATCATCATACTTTTTTAATCATATTACATATTATTCTATTCAAGAGATTATTTCCTTATGTTGTGTTGTCGATTCATTAGAATTGTATAGGAGGGTTTAAGTAGGAGAGAGGGCCGGCTGCGCCCTAACTTCGCCCTCCAGGTTAAAATAAAGGCAGCCTATCTATCTCAGTCATTACATATGATTTGTATTGATTAATGAAATAAACAATGAATGAAATTGGAAAAAATTAGTAAAATTGACGTTTGGTTTGCTTCAGTCACTGCTTTCGGCTGCAAACCTTCTACAAGTGTTGTCCTGTTCCTGTGAAGGAGGCTGCCTCCAGTTCCTCGAGCGTCACATGGACTCGTCCAACTGCCTCGGCATCCACTGTTTTCGCCGAGCAGCACGCATGCGCAGACCTCCAGACCAAGGCCAAGAGCTATGCGCTGCAGAACTTCCTCGAGGTGTGTGCCTAGTGATAGCAACATTTTTCTTAAAAAATAACGATTTATCGAAGCAAAGTATCGATTATATATAACCCAAAATATTCAATTATTTTATGTATACTCAGGCCCAATGAAAATATAGTTGGATGACATTCATTTCTACTATAGTGTGGTCCACGTTATGATTGCAGTTTTTTTTCAATTTCAATTTATTTTTTTCACACACATACAAGTTTAATACAGAGATTAACAAAAAGAATACATGCAAACAACAACACAACAATACACATTAAAACAAAATAAAAAGAAAGTGGGAAAAAAAAAGAATGGAAGATTGAAGGGTTTTTCCAACTATGGATATCCATGTACTAGGAAAACCTTCAATCCTTGAGAAGGTGAAAAATGTATCAGGAAAAGTAAATAGACGGTATATATGAAAGGATGGGATGGGGGAAGAATAATAAGGCCGGTTACAGAGCTCGACCGACCGTCAGTGCGTATGTACCATCCTGACCGTACGCATCGATGAATCAGTTTTACACATTCAGAGCTCACCGACCGTCGGTGCGTATGCACCATCCTGACCGTACATCAGTTTTTCTGACTCACAAAATAGACGCCTTTACAGATTGTTATTGCAGCTTATTATCTTCGTAAACGAAAGATTAAAAGACGTAGATATCAAGTTCACCCGATGGTCGCCCAAAGAGCATTTCAAAGGGAATTTAGTACCATTATATACATCATTGCTTGGGGTGAAGATACATTTTTTAACTACCTCAGAATCTCCATCAGAAATTTTGATGAGTTATTTCGAGCTTGTATCACCATTGGGATACTTGCAGTCACTTTAAGCTACGGGTCAAAATAATGTATATAATATAATAAATATTATTTTTTCCAATAAAAAATTTAGAAATGATTAAAGAAATGTATAGAAAAACTCTGAATTCAAATATGACACTATTAATTGAATTCATTCTTTATGCTATTCAATTCAATATCAGCTGATTGTCGGGCAGAGGTGTCAGCACATTGGTTATGTTGCGATCAGTACAGCTCTGAAAGCTTCTATTTGCTTCAATAGCGCGTCAGTCGACCGATGGAACGGATGCGCACGAGCTCGACCAGATGAGCAATGAGCTACCAGAAAGAATTGTGTTCTCTCCATCTCTATCCATTTTTAAAAGGAGACTCCATGACCATTTGAATAGTTATCAATGAGTGCGTGCAAACTGTTAGTTTGGCGAGCAGTGGTATTCAAGTACAGATGTACAGTTTTTCCAAGCTCATTAGGGGCAGAATATGGCAATATTACTGTCTTCTTAGGTATATAATAATTTGCAGTGTGTCTGGTGCTTTTGGAAAACTTGACAAGTTTCTCTTCATTTTCAACCCTCTTCTGTCTTTCTTCATTCTCTCATATTCATCTTCATTATAATTTGTTTTTTCCTATAAGTTTTTGTCTTAATATTCTATCATGTAACCTATCCATTCTCATTTTTTTTCCTTTCAGCTTTTGCAGTTTTATTTTTTATTGTTAATCTTAGTGAAAGTTGTAAGAACGTTCAATTAATTCAGGTGTCGAACTATATCTAATGATGTAATACTTATATTTATCTTGCTTTGTATTTTCTTTGTTCTATTGTGCAATGGGTTCTCTGCAGACCTTGCACACGAAATAAATAAACAATCAATCAAAAAATCTATCTTTCGACAAAGTAGATAGCGCTATCCTCCACCATCTCCGCACTGTTCCCAGATCTTTTTCCAACAGTGTAGAAATATAATAAATTAAAATATTCAATGTATTAGTAAATCATTTAAAAAATATTTTCTTTACGAATAAAATATAATTACTGGTTATTTTTAACAAGAATGTACAGATAATATATCAGATATACCGGCATCAGACATCTTCTATAGAAGGCAGTATTAAGGCAGAGAATCGGCAACGCTTGCTGTTCTCCTATCTTTGTCCCTGTCCCTGCCATTATAACGTGGACCTCACTATTGCCGCATCCACATGTTGGTCCAATGAAGACCAATGACAACCAGCGCCAGTGTTTGGATGGGTGGTTTGCCACCACCGCTGGCCTTCATTTATCACTGGTCACATTGCAGGCTGAGCCTGGGACTGGGCCACCATGTGGACTATGGTGAGGTTCACGTTATAATGGCAGTGGAGTAAGATAGGAGAAAAACGTTGCCGATCCTCTGTCTTGTCAATGCCTTCTATAGACGGTAGCTGATACAGGTTTATTGATGTAATAATAAATGTTCATTCTCATTTGAAATAATCAATAATTATATTTTATTAGACAAGAAATTATATTTTTCAATAATTTCATAATTAAGGTGATATACTTTGTTAATCAATTATTAATTTTACATTGTTAAAAAGCGGTCATAAATTTAAGGCCCGGTTGCAGAAAAGCTTGTTGAATTTTACTTTCAGCAATCGATATTAAATTTAGGTTATATTAGTACTCATAAAGGATTGTAATTATCTTGGAGATCTACTAAAATGTGACTCATTTAATACATTTTTGGCCCGGTTGCAGAAAAGTTTATTGAATTTTACTTTCAGCAATTGATATTAAATTTAGTTCATATTAGTACTCATAAAGGATTGCAATTATCTTTGAGATCTACTAAAATGTGTCCCATTTAATAGATGTTAGGCCCGGTTGCAGAAAAGCTTTTTGAATTTTACTTTCAGCAATTGATATTAAATTTAGTTCATATTAGTACTCAAAAAGGATTGCAATTATCTTGGAGATCTACCAAAATGTGACTCATTTAATACATTTTTGGCCCGGTTGCAGAAAAGTTTGTTGAATTTTACTTTCAGCAATTGATATTAAATTTAGTTCATATTAGTAGGTATTCATAAAGGATTGCAATTATCTTTGAGATCTACTAAATGTATCCCATTTAATTGTAAATGTATTTTATTATGGATGGATACCGAACTATATATAAAAAATCCAAATATTCAAGAAGCGATGGTATCTGCTTGTTTATTGACAATAGCATCATAGACTTCGAACTGATTGATTTAGAAATAGATAAAGCTAACTCGATTGCAATTACATTCACATTTCTAGATAAGAAGTATACGCTGTTGTCTGTCTATCGCTCACCTTCACTTATATTGTTGATTTCATAAACAGTTTCGACTCTCTTTTGCAAAATACTAATAATGGAAATACATTTTTGGTGCTAGGAGACATGAATTTGAACCTATTAGAAAATTGCAATCTAACGAACGAATACTTGAGTGCTGTTCATTTAAATGGATTCAAATCCTACATAAATATACCAACAAGAATTCAAATATACTAAGACATGTTTGATCATATATTTCTCAAAGATAAGAATATAAATCCTGAAAACATATTAGCAACTGTAATTGAATCAATATACTGATCATTTTGCACAACCATCCATTTAAATCAGAATAACATAAAAACTAAGAGTATTTCATCGACTAATGATATAGTCAAAATTGATTATGAAAAATTATGTCGTAGCTTAGAAGAGAAGATGGGATAGAATATTTAATAGCAATACTGAAGACATTGATGAGTTAGTGGATGCTTTTATAAATACACTCACGGACCACATTAAACTTAGCTCACGATCTTTTAAGATACCTCATAAAAGAAAACCACTGAAGCCATGGATAAGTCAGGGCATTATTAATTCTATAAGAAAGCGAGACAAGATGCATAGGAAACTGACTAAAGAACCATTTAATATTAGATTGAAGGAGGAATATAAGCGATATAGAAACACTCTGAACATTTTGATCAAAAAAGCAAAAATTGAATACTATAATCAAAAGTTTCTCAATTATAAAGGTAATATTAAGAAAACTTGGGATTGCATAAAAGAAATTACCAAAACCAAACTAAAGAATTTGAAGCTAGAATTGAAGCTGTCGTACTAAATAAACATTTTGCAACAGTAGGCCAGAAATATGCTAAAAACCTAATTCAAAATAATATAATTGAAATTCCCGAAACAATCTCACCTAGAACCTTACATAGCTTTTTTCTAAGCCCAACCAATGTTACAGAAATAAATAATACATTCATGAGCTAAAACCAAACTCTTCTCCAGGTGCGGATGGCATAAGTAGCATATGTCTAAAGAAAATTTCAAACTATATTGTTTGTCCTCTTGAATTCATAGTTAATAGATGCTTTCTACTAGGATATTTTCCCAGAAAATTTAAAGTAGCCTTAATAAAACCGATTCCTAAATCCAATAAACTTGATGATCCACAAAATTATAGACCTATTAGTCTACTCAGCAACTTGTCTAAAATCATGGAAAAAATTATAAAAGCAAAACTGTTGAATTTTCTTGAAAAAAATAAATTTATTGAGGGCAACCAGTATGGATTCCAAAAAGGTAAATCTACCAAGGATGCTGTGTTACATTTGACAAGTATAATCGACAAAAATTTCAATAGTAATAAAAAAACACTTGCTGTATTCTGTGACTTAGCGAAGGCGTTCGATACAATACCACATTCTATCTTATTAAACAAGTTGGAAAATAGTGGAATAAGGGGGATAGCAAAAAAACTATTCGCAAGCTATTTGAAGGATCGAACCCAAATTTTGGAAACTGATATCCAGATTATTAAAGATTATGGTCTGCCACAAGGCACTGTACTATCGCCTCTTATGTTTTTGATTTATGAATGATTTATTGAAACTACGCATTCCGAATGGTATTGCTCTATCTTTTGCCGATGACACTGCTTTAATCTTTTCTGGCTCAACTTGGGATGAACATTCAACTGTGCAAATCGCGGTCTCTCAGTGGTCAAGTCGTGGTTAAAAAGTCATATTCTAACATTGAATACAATAAAAACTAAATATATAACTTTTTCGCCTAATAGAAGCGGTCAACCTTCAGAACATTTAAAACTAATAATACATAATCATAACTGCGACACTCCCAACTGTACTTGTTCAACTATAGAAAGAGTTAAGTCAATGAAATATTTAGGAATTACGATTGATCAGCATATTAAATGGGACATTCACATCCAAAATCTTTGTTATAAATTAAAATACTTGATTACAATATTTTACAAAATTAATCAATTGAAAGACTTGAACATTCTCAGAACAATTTACAATGCATATGCTCACTCAATCTTCCACTACAATATAGAAGTATGGGGAGCAGCCTTTGACACCCATTTCAATAAACTTTTTACTATTCAAAAGCATATCATCAGGGCTGCGCTAGGAAGACCAAGACGCTATCCTAGCAGACTAATATTTGATGAGATAACTTACCAACGCTTCGCCAAACGTACATAACAAACTTAATTTATTCATAAATAAAAATACACATCTATTTACTCAACGCAATGTCACTTACCATTTAAGACCAGCAAGTGTAAGTGCTTACAGTATAAATTTCACTGCATTGACAACCAGCAATCATCAATTCAAGTTCCAGAGCGATAAGCTAATAAATAGAATACCAGACGATTTCATTAGGGATAAAATTACAAGTAATAAATTAAATAAATAAGATCCTGGGTAAAAGAGAATTACTTTTTTAAAATCGAAAACTAAATTACTATAATTATAACTTGTTTTTAACACGCTCAATTTAAAACTTGTTGTTTTTTTTGATTACCTGAAAGAAGAATTTTTTTTTTTTTTTATTGTATTATTATTATTATATAATTTCTATATTAGCCTACCTATTTCTATTATTGGGCTTGTTGATTTTTGATTCAAGAATTGATTTTGTTTTTATTTATACAAATGGAAAATGAGTAAAATTAACGTTTGGTTGCTTCAGTCACTGCTTTCGGCCGCCAACCTTCTACAAGTGTTGCCTGTGAAAGAGGCTGCCTGCCAGTTCCTCGAGCGTCACATGGACTCGTCCAACTGCCTCGGCATCCACTGTTTCGCCGAGCAGCACGCATGCGCAGACCTCCAGACCAAGGCCAAGAGCTATGCGCTGCAGAACTTCCTCGAGGTGTGTGCCTAGTGATAGCAACATTTTTCTCAAAATATCGATTTATCGAAGCAACGTATCGATGGCGATGTATCGATGATATAGAACCCGAAATATATATTTATTTGATGTATGGTTAAATACTCAGGCCCAATAAAAAAAATATAGATGAATGACATTAATTTTAACTATGCTAACTACATTTTTACTATTTAGCTACGACCCAATCCTCGACTACTGGCAAGAAATGGCATCCATGTTGGTTCCTCGTTCGGAACTTGTTAAACAATATTAATCACCTATTTAATAGTGAGGTCCACGTTATAATGGCAGTATTTTTGATTAACATCGGTATTGCTATCCTTGTCTATCATTCGACAATCATTTCAACTATAGTGTGGTCCACATTATACAGAGTGTCTGATAAGTCACTCCCTATTTTTATACAGCTATAATTTCTTTATTTATGAACCAATTTTGTTAGAACTACATTTGTTAGTTAGAGCACTCCTTGAGATTGTGTTCAACACCAATTTTCATTTGTTTCAGTTTAAAAATGCCCCCTCTCTTGACTGTGGAAGAACGAGCCGAAATAGCAGCTCTTTATGAGTTCTGGGGATGATCTGTGGTGCGAGTACAAAAGTGGTGGAGGGCTGGACGAGAGATCCATGCGACACTGGATGCAAAAACATTGAGATCTTTCTTAAGAATCGTTGCAACAGAGTAACGTGAGAGACCACTTTCACGTGATCCTTGAAGCAGTGATTTCTTAGGTCTCCACATAAATATTTCACGAATTCTGTCAACATTCTCGGTTGTCCTTGACGTTGATGGTCTTCCTGATCGTCTTATATCTGCGACACTCCCTGTTGTTAGTGATTTGAAATGGAAATCTTTAAAAGTTTTTGCATCCAGTGTTGCATGGTTCCCACGCTCAGCCCTCCACCATCTTTGCACTCGCACCACAGATCCTCATAACGAGCTGCTTTTTCGGCTCGTTCTTCCATAGTCAAGAGAGGGGGCATTTTTAAACTGAAACAAATGAAAATTTGTGTTAAACACAACCTCAAAGAGTGCTCTATCTAACAAATGTAGTTCTAACAAAATTGGTTCAATTGCAGAAAAGTTTGTTGAATTTTACTTTCAGCAATTGATATTAAATTTAGTTCATATTAGTACTCATAAAGGATTGGAATTATCTTTGAGAT
Organism: Nilaparvata lugens; assembly: GCF_014356525.2. Taxonomy (NCBI): domain Eukaryota; kingdom Metazoa; phylum Arthropoda; class Insecta; order Hemiptera; family Delphacidae; genus Nilaparvata; species Nilaparvata lugens. Next base: position 60,661,284 of record NC_052508.1, on the reverse strand, counting down.
CTACTAAAATGTATCCCATTTAATTAGTTAGGCCCGGTAGCAGAAAAGCTTGTTGAATTTCAATCATGATTAAGGAGGCTGTTCGGTACACCTTTTTATTTTTATTTAAATTGGATAATCTTTTTCAATATAATTGTTAAGATCATTATAAGAGTGAGAGAAAGTGGCAACTGAAATTTTTAAGTAGTCTAATAAGCGAGTTATGGGTTGTTGAAGTACTAAACTCTGTTTTCTTTCCAGATCATAAACGGTTTTTAATTTCCATCGGAGTTTTTTTTTAATACATTCAGTATATTGTTGGCTTTGTTCTAATATGAGTTTTTTCGCGATTAATGCCAAAATAAACAAGTTATCGAATTTACAAAAAAATGTTACTTTTCTATTTATGAACGAAATGGGGATTAAAATGTTTCAGTTTGGAAAGATACATTTTTTAATTTTTTAAGAGAAGTTCTAATAATATAGTCGAAACCGTTGATGATCTGAAAAGAAAACGGAATCTGGAAAGTTAGCACTTCAACAATGCATAACTCGCTTATTGGACCACTTGAAAATTTCAGTTGCCACTTTTTCTCACTCTTATAATGATCTCAACAATTATATTGAAAAAGATTATCCAATTTGAATAATAAAAAAGTGTACCGAACAGCCTCAAATGACACGAGCACCAATCTTGTTAACACTCAGTAGCCTATATGCTGAATGTCGTTCTCCAGTGTTAGTAAATTAACATAATCAAAGAAGGCTTCTCAGTAAAGAAGTCTCTTCTGATTGGACTCGTGGCAAATTAATCACGGTTGAAATTTAACAGCCTATTCTGCAACCGGGAATTAGTTTATAAAAATCGGAAATATCGATATATCGGTAAAATCTATGTATCGAAATTCATAAGATCGATATACCGGAAGTCGAATAATCGATATATTGTGATAAAAATATCGATTTTTGTTTGTGATCTATAGGTCTGCCAGCATGAGGAGTTCCTCCAGTTGTTGCCGATGAAGCTGATCGAGTTGACTTCGAATGACAATCTGGTGGCCGAGAAAGAGGAGGCAGTTTTTCTCGCCGTCGCAAGGTGGCTCAACCATAAGCACGAAGAGCGCAAGCTAGATTTTCACAAGGTACCGATTCATTACGTTTCTTCATTTCCACAATAATTACATCCAAAATAAACCAATCGTTTATTATTATTAAACGAAAATCCAAGTTAAATGGTGTAATTCACCCTGAAGACTTCTGCTACTGCAAATATTGACAACAGGGTAAACAGCTAGATGGAAATTCGATGAGCGCTACTATTCAAAAATTATTTGTCAGCCCAGGAATCCAATCGTGGTTGTTTTCCTGTTTCTGGCGTTCAAATCAAGTTCGCCAAGACCATTATTATACCATAGAGAAAATATAGCATAATTAAATATTACAAATAGAAAAAACTATAGTGAGGTCCATGTTATAATGGCAGTGGTTGATCAGCAATGGTATTGCTATTCTTGTCTATCATTCAATAAAGCGGATAGCGCTATCTCTTTCTTGCTTTGCTGTGTTGCCAGATCGTCTTTTAACAATGTAGAATTAATAATCAATTGAAAGAAGTATTTCATCTTAGTTATGAAAACTCATTATGAAATTATTAAAAAATATAATTTCTTGCTTAATAAAATGTAATTGATTATTTTAAACGAGAATGAACTGTTAATATTACATTAATAAACCTGTATCAGTTACTGTCTATAGAAGGCATTGACAAGACAGAGGATCGGCAACGTTTTTTGTCCTATCTTTCTCCACTGTCTTTATAACGTGGACCTCATTATAGTAGGTAACCCGTGCTTCGCAAGGAACTTGATAATCTGAAAACTTGACGTAATAAAATCTTGAAGAATTGAAATTGATCCTTTATTATATTATAGACTAGGAGGTAACTCGTGTTCCGTATGGACCTAATTGAAAACTTGTCGAACTGATTCTTGAAGAATTGAAAATAGACCCATAACCATCCATGGTGAATTAAGAATCTATATGCAAAATTTCAAGTTAATCAGTCCAGTAGTTCAGACGTGATGATGCGTCATTCGTAAATTCCCTATCTCGTGCATGTATAAGATTATGATTATGATTATTTTATTTTATTGATTCAATGATACAAAATTATAATGTAAAATAATTTGGGGAGGATCAACAGGCAAAACTCAAAACTATTCCTCCCTCGAATTTCGATTCATTAAAATAGTCCAGAAAATAGGTTATGTTTTCTTCACTTTATAATTTTTTTCTAATTTTCTCACCAAACACTTGAAACAATTAATTTTGATTTGAGAAAGATTAAGATCCTAATTAATTACAAAATTACTTCTACTTAGCACTCAAAACTGTAAAATAAATATTAATTTGAAATATTTTGTTCCGGAAATTAAAACAATCTTCTCCACTAGAGGCACAGCTGTAAAAATCAAATAAGCCAGTTATTTACTTCATTATAGATTACCAAAGAGAAGATATCCTGTGGTATAGAGTGTTTATGTTCCAAGTTTGCTCAAACCAATTATAGTCAACGTAGTTATATTTCGTTAAGCTTTGTAATGCTGGTAGTCTCTCATACAGTGCCGTTCATACACTCTTCATCATTCCAAGACAGTAATAATCAACAATAGTCGACAGTAATAGATAATAATCACTGTGATGCATATCCATATCCAGATAATAATCAGCTTGAAATATCAGTGAAATCTGGAAAAAGATGCCCTATACCATGGGATATCTTCTTATGGTATATTTTCTCTATGTTATTACCAATTACTGATGAAGTTTACCCAAGTATTAGTATGTATTACATATTTCTTTACTTTGGTGATGAACTATTTTCTCTAGAGGACCTGTTCCATCGAACGAAACGTCTACTTTGCCGTTAGATAATACACATCCAATCCATTATGTCACATATACGCATCCATTGTGGTCACACTCTGATGCGGTGTACATTTTTACCTTTCATAAAATACAAAGATGATATTTGTTACTTATACTGTGTATATATTATTATACTGTGGATGTGTTAGTGTACATTTTTACCTTTCATACAATACAAAAATGATATTTGTTACTTATATAATGATACTGTGGATGTGTCAATATGATGATTATATTTGTAACTCACTTTGCCTCGTTCAGATCCTATCCTGGAAATGGATAAATTGGACAACCATAAACAGGTCTAATATTGTCCTGGATCCTGGAAACATTTTTTACTAATAATTATTACAAACAATGATAATATTCGTGAATTTCATAATGATGCTGCAGTTTATGATGGTGTGTCAATAGGTTTATAGTATTTGTATCTGACTTTGTCTCGTTCAGATCTTGAAAACTGAAGAATTGTCGTGGATCCTGGAACCATATTTACTGATCATACAATACAATGATGATATTCGTGACTTATATAAAGATACTGTGGATGTGTCAATATGATGGTATTCGTGGTTTTTATAATGATACAGCATTATATGGTAGTGTGTCAGTTTTTTGTGATTTTATGACCACATAGGATCACTGTAGTCTCTGGTTAGTCATCTTTCTTTGTTCATTCGCTTCAATTCTCTTCTTTTGTTCCCAGTACATTTTGTCAGATCTTTCTTTCCTCAATTCATCTGAACAAACCTGTTGCCTTCTTTTAATTGTTTTTATTTAAAGTGTGTCAGTTTAAATGATAGTTTTTCATTTTTATAAATTCATGAATATAGTATAATTATTTTTATTGGTTCAATGTAATAGAATTTCAGCCCTATTTATAGAAATAGAAGATATTACTGAAGTCGTGCATACATTGATGCACTGAGCTAATACAAGTCGTCTTATGCACGACTTCAGTAATATCTTCTACTTCTATAAATAGGCTGAAATTCTATTGAATTGAACCAATAGAAAATAATTATACTTTATTCATGAGTTGATAAAATTGAAAAACTACCATTCAAACTGACACACTATAATAATTATAATGCTTTATTATTAGAAAAACCACGAATATCCACATTATCTATAATTATATAAGTCACGAATATCATTATTGTGTATGAATAGTAAATATGGTTCCAGGACAATATTTCCGTCTCCAGGATCTGAACGAGGCAGTCTGATACAAATACAATCCTCTACATTGATGCATTAAGCTAAGACAAGTCGTGTTATGCACGACTTCAGAAATATCTTCTATTTCTATAAATAGGGCTGAAATTCTATTACATTGAACCAGTAAAAAATAATTATATTATATTATTGATAGTGTGTTTATACACTATAAAGGAGTAGTACTTGCAACTGACCTTGTCTCGTTCAGGTTCTGGAAACTGTGAGACTACCCCTGCTGAGTGTCTACTTTCTGCACGACTGTGTGGAGAGCATGCCAGCTGTGAAGCAGAATCCCAGCTGTTGTCAGCTGGTCGAAGAGGCAAAGCTCTATCACCTGCTGCCCGATCGTCGCCAGATGTTCTCCTCCTCGAGAACCAAGCAGAGGAACAACGCTGACACCATCGAGGTCAACACAACTTATTCTTGTCATTCTGACTTTAATTTATGACAGTTGAGACGTAACTCAGAGGCAGGTTGTACAGAATTCATTCTATTTATTATTGACATCGACATTTTATTTACTATTGAGACTGATATTTATTCTTATTGAATGAAAAAGACTAAGAAATTGTCAAAAAACCACTGATTTATTGATAATTAGAAAGACCGGTTTCGGTTATTACACCATTGTCAATCTCTGATAAACTAAAACTAAATACAAGAGCAGCAGAATTTATGCTAGTAGGCGAGTACTGCTATTGGTCGAGGGCATGAACGCCTGCCATTGGCCTAGCTAGACAGTCTCCTCCCACTCAACAGTGTGACAAAATGGCGCCTAGGCCAATGGCAGGCGTTCATGCCCTCGACCAATAGCAGTACTCGCCTACTAGTATAAATTCTGCTGCTCTTGTATTTAGTTTTAGTTTATCAGAGATTGACAATGGTGTAATAACCGAAACCGGTCTTTCTAATTATCAATAAATCAGTGGTTTTTTGACAATTTCTTAGTCTTTTTCATTCAATATGAATAATTACTACAATATCAACTTCTCAACTACACAAAAAGATATTTATTCTCTTGAAAAATTGTGCAAACCCAATATAAAGGTATCTTTAAATATTAATCTACGCTATGCTGATATAGGTCTTCGGAAGATGTAGCCGTCCTATCTTCCAACATAGAAAGCTACATCAGCGTTCAATCAATCTTTTATTCAAATATACATAAAATGTACAAGAATGCGTCAATTAAAAAAATAATAATTTCTTGAAAATATAATATGTCAGTCATAACAAATATATAAAAATTAACAATACTTATCTAATAGTCTTCAAGGATGGTTTTTCAGAAACTTTTTCTATTAAGAATTTATGAAGGTTAGCTTTGTATTTTCTCAATCCACAGTTAGTTGATAATAGTTTCAAAAAGCTTGGAAGTCTATTATAAAATTTGCACCCTGCATAGCTAAGCTTCCTCTCATATAATTTCCTCCTATGAGGCTGAGTTACAAAGTTTTCTCTCCCTCTAGTGTTGTACGAATGTGTATCGGCTCTAATTCGGAAATTCGTTGTATTTTGAACAGAATGCACAATCAGCCTGAAAATGTAAATAGAGGGTACTGTTAGTAGGGATAGTGATCGGAATGCCTCTCTACAAGGGTGGTTGTATCCGAGATCGGTTTGTATTTAGTTTTAGGGATTTATATTTGTAACTTCTTTAACAAAAGTATTGTTTACAGATAGAGATTAATGACAAATTGAATTTAACTTTGGATTTTCATTTAATACTGATTAACAATACGTTGATGAATGTAGAAATTTCGATTAAAATTTCTTTTGAATTGCAGGTTATTGTAGCAGTGGGTGGAGAAGACGACAAAGTAGTTTTACGTTCAGTTGAATGCTATTGTACCAAAACAAACACATGGAAGCCCATCGCCTGTCTGCCGTTTGCTGTTAGGTAACTTTTATTGTTTATCCTTTATTGCCTATTATATTAGTGTTGTAATGCAAGTGGTTTCAAGTGAAAAAGCGGAGCAGTAATTAAATGTGAAAGAGAATGAATGAATGAAATCTAGATTTTTAGTAACCTTCACTTAATAATTGTACATAATAATCAATCATTGGCAGAAAGAGTTCTAGCAAGAGTCTCACTGTATTTTATATGTATTTAGTAAGAGAAAGTGGGTAGAGAAAAATTGATTATTAGTCTCAATACTAGTATAGTATACACTAGAAGAAAAAAGATTAAAATGGAATATCATTCGATTGACTAACGATGTGGCAAGGGAATGTGAATCTAGTAATGGCCGGTTGCACAAAAATTTTAATCGTGATTAATTCCACGAGGGCCAATCAGAGAAGCCGTCTTCTCAAAATCGCCTTTTATTTACATAAACAAATTATTAATTTTCACCCACAACCATATCTCGAAACTGGTCACAAATGCAGAAGTACACAATTATAACACTAGAAGTAGAAACAGACTAGCTATAAAACAGCATTGGTTAAAACTATAGGAGAAAATTCCTTCTATTACATTGGTGCTAAGTTATATAATAAATTGCCTGCCGAGTTGAAGTCCAAGTCAAGGAGCGTAAGCTTATTCAAAAAGAGTTTAAACAGCTTTCTTGCTGCAAAGGCTTACTATAGAATAGAGTTAACGATTTCTGTAAGCCTTAGTATTGGCACTTACAAGTTGTATAAATACTAGTATATGCACATTGTTTTAATTATCTCGGTTTAATTTTGTTTTCTAATTTTATATTTTATTGATGTGAGGGTTCTTTCAATAACTTATTCCAGATTATATTCCTTTGACGATGCTCAACTGTTTATTATATTGAATGAAAAAGACTGAGAAATTGTCAAAAAACTGATTTATTGATCTATCAGTCTTTTTCATTCAATATGAATTATTACCACAATATCAACTTCTCAACTACACAAAAAGTTTATTATATTGTACTGTATGATATACTACATAAACACCAATGTAACTTAGCACTGTGTTGAATAAATGGATATCTTATCTTATCTAATTCTATTGAGATTATTGTTTATTCATAATGAGGTTTTATTAATTATGAAATTACTGTTTCTAATTTGTTGGATCTATTAATAATACTTGTTTGAATGGTTTGCAGTAAACACGGTCTGGTGGCGTCGGGCAAGAACACCCTGTACTTAGCTGGTGGGGAGTTCCCTGATGGGAGTGCTTCGCAGTCTGTGTGGCGCTACGACCCAATCCTCGACTACTGGCAAGAAATGGCATCCATGTTGGTTCCTCGCTCGGAACTCGGTACAGTCAACAATACTAATCACCTATAGTGAGGTCCACGTTATAACGGCAGTATTTGATTAACATTGGTGTTGCTATCCTTGTCTATCATTCGACAAAGTAGATAGCGCTATCCTTTTCTACCTCCGTGATATGTCTAGATCGTTTTACAACAATGTAGGAGTATAATTGTTTAATAATACTTGACAAAGTATTCAATTTCAATTATAAAATGCATTATTCAATTATTGATAATATATTTTCTTGACGAATAAGATATAATTGATTTTTAATTGTTCTAAAATATAATTGATCTACAGAAGGCAGTGGCAAGGCAGAGAATCTGCAACGCTGTTCTCCTATATTTTTTCACAGCCATCATAACGTAGACATCACTACACTTTTATATTATATTATCAATTATAAAATACATGTAGTTGTAAACTATTACGTTTATACAATCAAACATGCCATTGAATTGTAATAGTAAATTACCAAGGTCACCAAGGACCGGTTCCGAGCTCGGGATCTATAAGTTCTGGACTACAGAGTCCAGGACTGAAATAAGCTCTCGGGTTTAAATCAACTTTCTGAGTCACGGGTTTATGTTCTAAACTCCGGTATCTATAGAGTTCTCGACTTATTCGAGTCCAGGACTTTAAGGCAGCAAACATGAGGGAAATTCTCATATTTTGCTGTTATTTGTGGCATTAGCCTATAGCAAAACGGCTGATTGCAGCGAGATAATTCAAATGCTCTCCAAACTGTTTTGTGACAATTTTTTGTGAAAATACGTTTTGATTTCTTTGTATTGTGAGGATCTATAATTCAAAGCAAACCTAACCTTTTGAAATATGAATAAAAATAAGCATTTCATTTTATGTTATGCTTTATTTATCATTATCCTTGCCATTGATTTGGAATAAACATTTTAGTATGTTTTGAAAAAAAACTGGAATAATATTTTTTATTGTTATTTTTTTTTCCCTGTTTGAGGTTTTGCTTGACCACCCTTTCCCTGGGCTCCGACCCCCAAGGAAGAGTGACAAGCGATTTTTCCAGAGTGACTGCTCCACATGTCCATGTGGTAAACAATCATACTTGGTCCGTTACCATTAAATCGTTTGCTCTGAGTAGACGTAATGAACCAAGAATGACAGCCTTCTGATCTGACCTGCAAGGACAGCAGCAGGTCTCTCACAGGCTAGAATCGTTTCTAAGGTTGGCCAAAAATGAAGGTCTCATGCCTCCCAGTACACCTACAATCAACACCACCATCTCACAGAGTAGCCGGGTTTAGCCCTGCGAAGCTCCATTAGTAGGTCATGATATTCGTCCTGTTTTTCCTCCTCTTTGGTGACAATGTTATCCCTAGCTGGTGCTGAAAACTCATGACATACATTGTCTTCGAAGTGATGTCAAGGAGGACCCATCAGGCTTTGTGGCTCTTAAAAGCCTGGTGGTAGAGAATGAGTAATTCCAATAAATTCGGCACCTCTCATTCCCCACAACAGATTCAATCTCCCCTGGGGCATAAGGCAGCACTGGTGTTTTGTCGATACCATATGAGTGTCTAAGATGGTAATAGAGCACTCGCAGAGCAGCATTATGTTGATGGATGTAGCCTGCAGTTGCATGCACAGAACAAGTAGACAGGATGTGCATGATCGTCTCTGGTGCTCTATGACACACCCTGCAACTGATATCAGCAACATCCATGTGCATTACTCTGCTGCGGTTATGACAATGTGTTGATGACACCATCTTGACATGCCAGTATGAAACCATGCCAGTCTCAGACTTCAGGGCTGCTGACTCAGAAAAGCAAAAGACTTCAGGGCTTGGACAAGCCTTGCTCCTCAACATGCCTGTAGAAAACACCATGCAAGGACTTGTCCTTATGTTGCTGCAACAGGAGTCTGACTCAGCAGTCTTTATTCTAGCCCTGAGCGGATTAGG